>NC_025998.2:123745534-124045534 GCF_000442705.2 Elaeis guineensis
CAATCCACTCCCCACTTAATTGATAAGACTTATTACCTATCTTTTGCTCAATGGTCCATGAGTTACGAGATGGACAAGACTTAGCTACTGAGAATCTTGGTATAAAGTTTTTGCTACAATGTCAAATGTGATGTGTTGTTCATAATCTAGTATATATTTTTTTTTCTATTTTTGAAAAATAACCATGAGTGCGACCAATCAAACCATAGAAATTATGAAAGAATCATCCATTTTAAGCACTTGAGGAAATATCTTCTAACGTTTCCACGTAAAATCTCCTCTCAGCAAAAGACAGTTGTACAAATCTACTAAATTTTGATCATTCTTCATCATATAAATTTCTATTGCCACAGGCAAAGAGAATATTTATATGGTTGCTATGTTGACCTATATGCACAGACCAAGTTGATGCAAAAATTCTATTACAAAAAGCTAGAGATTACATAATCAAACATTTTCCTTCAAATCCTTTCTTTTAATACAGCAGATTTTTAGAATACTCGAATTATTCTCTTCTTTTAGGATTATAAGAAATACATTTAATAGAGTAAGTCGATTTGAACTCGAACTGGTATTATAAAATAATCAGATTGGTCTGAACATACTCAGCAATCTCAAAGGTCTACTTCGCAATAGAGGTAAACTACATATGCTAAAGTCTTGCACATGTAATCTATAAGAATATGAAAGAATGCTATGGATATTTGAATAAGATGACCACTTGACTTTGACTCACTAAAAACGGTTTCTAGAACCAATTCCCCAGCGTGGACTTTGAACCAGTAAAATTTGCTTGAAAGACTAGAAGATGTGCGAGACCGCGAATAGGAATCATTTGTCAACCAACTCCCACCCTTCACGACTTGAAATTTCCATTCCAAGGCGACTCTACCTCAGCAAACGTTTATGATATGAAATTGAACCGTAACGCTAAAGCTATGATTGTTTTTTGTATTTGTTGGAGTCAAATTCATACGTAAATCTCGGAGGACAATGACCCAAATGTCAGTAAAGTCTATCCACGTGGCATGGATTAAAGCATTGATGAGTTGGCCCTTGGACATTTTTCTCATGGGCAATTTAAGCCTATCCATGTTCCAGAGCCCATTTAATGAATCTGTTGGCTTGTCCCTTGTGGATTGAGGAAATCTAGAAGGTCATGTTTTAAGGTGTTTTATGGATTCTAGACAGGGTTGCTTCATGTTTGCTTCTAGAATTCGATAGGACAAAATAGAAGTGTCTGATATTATCCAGATATTTCTCAGGGGTCATAATATTGTTTAACATAATATCAGGTGTCCGATATGCTCAGCCTATGATGACAGTACTTTGCTCCTTGGTTTTTTATTTTTATTTATTTTTTTATTTTTCTCCTTGGTTTTTTATTTTTATTTTTTTGCATGTGTTTGTTGTGTTGGGGGGGGGGGGGGGGGGGGGGGGGTGTTGGTTGGGTTGTGGTAAACATCCTCGGCTTAATTGATGTATGATAGAGGGATTTGACAAAGATGCTGACATTATTGTGGCTAACATGATGATCTTATGCCCATAAATTCCATTTGAGACCAAACCTTGGAATGATGTATGATAAAACTCTCCAAAAAGATGATTTTGGACATTTAAAAAAAATAAAAAAAATAAAAATTTTGTTTGAATATCTGAATCCAAAATCTCATAAAATTTATGGACTGAATTAAAACAACCAGTTAAATTAGATCGGACTAGGACTATTCTTATAGAAACTCAAAGAACTATTATAGGGGGGCAAGCCCGATTCAATAAGAAGAAAAGAATAATCTGTTGAGATTTTTTTTTTCTTCTTATAGGATTCGGACCGACCCACTCCAATAATTTTTTGGATTCTTGTAAATATAAATCAAATTTAATCAGACTTAAGTGATTGACTTGATCTAACCCACAAATCTCATGAGATTTGGGGTGTAGACATCCAAACATGCCCTCCATAAGATTGCATGCGATCGTAATTGCTACATTAATTTGCAACTGTATTTTTAGTATTTGGTTTAGCTTGTCTGTACTTGCAGTAAAATAAAATTTTATATTTATTTTTTTATAAATGAATCCAGTAACTATATTTGATTGTACTATTAAAATGGTATTAAATATGTCTCTTCCAATCACCATTCTTGTTGCAGCTTAAACTCATTATAAAATCACCTCTAGAACCTTTTAGCCATGAGATAGAATATTGCAAAAAAGCTTTCAACTAAACCAAATCGGTATTATTTCAGCTTCTTTTCATTAATACCCTTGGTCCAACTATTCAATAATAACTTTACATTAGCTATTACCTGATTCTGGAACAAGCTTTTTCCTCAAACAAATCTCTTGTTTCTCTCCAACTAGATTGTCCGAGAAATTACCACCATTACTAAATCCAATCCTCTTCTCCATCTTTGTTGAAGATTGCTTTCCCTCCGTTTGTCCAAAGACTGTGAAGATTGCTTTGTAGAGGTGGTGAAGGGATCTCACATAACTTAAAACAGCAAAGAGTAGAGAGTTTGATAGAAAGAAAAAAAAAGGACTAATCAGAAGTAATAATGTGAAGGTCATCATGGTGTTCCGAAAAATCGGCCTTTCTTCGTAACTCCAGCCCAACAACATTGGACAAGTGCCAAGTTCATTTAAAGCATGGGGTTGGCCTGCCTAGATTATAGCCTAATGGACTGTGATTTTATCAGTACATATATAATATTTCTTCAAGCAAAATGATCGTCCTTATGGAATTGACAAGAATAGCTGTATTCAGATACATAAATGCAATCTACTCTCCTACTCACAATGAATTCATATAAATAAAGTCTTCAAACTCTTTATTAAAACTAGCTTATAACCTGCATGGGATATAATTTTTTTTTTAAACCAATATTTGATTGTATTTAATATTAGATATATTATATTAGATAAGGGACCAACTCACATGAAAAGTAATTCCATGAAAAGTTAATTAATTAACAGTATAAAGGGAAAAAAAATCCCCTCATATATACTATACATTTGGAGATTGATATTAAAATTGATTCTAATAAGTGGAAAAGTGAGAAATAGTCAAAGACCGGATCAAGACACTTAAATACAGAAGGAAAGAGAGAAGTAATACATGCAAGAACTGGCAATCAAGTTCATTCATCGTTCATACTGCCATCACCATCTTCCACAACATCTTCATCGATGCTGTCTTCTGCCCTCAACGGCTACAGACATTGCACTCTATACATTCGGTGATGTACCATGAGGTGATGGTGGTAGAAGGGCTAATGTTTCTTCACAGTTCTCCCTATCACATAGATACCTCACAAAGAAATAGGCATGAGGATGAAAATTTCCATCTCCATCTGCCCCCTCAGTATTCTCTTCCTCCAAAGTCTCCATCCCTTCACCTCCCTCCTCCTTTTTCGTGCTCTCCACCTCCTCATCATCCTTCCAATTCTTCTCCACCTGACACCTATCGCACTCGCACTGGAACCCATGCATCGTCATCCACCAGCCTCCTCTACCTCTCAGCGTAGCTCCAATTAATAGGAAAATAACTCAAGCACACCTCCCTCCCTTCTGGGATGTCACGGATAGCTCTCATCATAAATGTTAGTGTTTCGATCCTCATCCCCATCGACATAATCGAATCTGCAAGCATTTGGAAGATAGTAATGGTGGAAGGAGGCACTAGGGTAGATCCCATAAGCCCTCACTCTCCTCTCCCCAATGTCCTCCTCCCGGAACAGCTTCATCAGACCAAAGGCATTTCTTTTATCCTTGGTGAGGAGAAAGAAAACCTCTCTCGCTTTTTTTTTTCTTTTTCTTTTTTCTTCTTTTTCTTCCTTTTCTCTTTCCCTTTCCTTTTCTTTTTCTCTTTTTTTCTTCTTTCTTCCTTTTCTCTTCTTTAATGGAACAAAAGATCCTTTGATCCCTAGTTCTCGAAGCTAAGAGGGCTGGGGAAGGAGGGAGGTGATGAAGGAATGGAGGGCGGCAGCTTAGAAGATGGCAGGGAGAGCGCCCTTGAGGGAAAGAAGGTGAAAAAAGTCGGATGGGGAGAAGGCAGCAAAGAGGAAGAGAGTGGGGGCGTGAAGGTCGGCGATGAAGGAGGGCAGGTGGAGGAGGAAGCGAAAGAGCCAGGAGGGGTGGGAGACATTGGTGTTGTACTTAGGGCCCACACCACTAGTGAGATAGATGACCTCGACGGTGGCTCTAACGATGTACTAGCAACTAGGGTAGAGGAAGGGAGGACCGAGATGCTAGCAGTCTCCTTCGGCCCCACCACTTAGATTCACTATCTACGTGCTCTTTTGAGATCCCTCCATTTCTTTATCTCTCTCTGTAGACCATACGGCCTCCACCATCACCGTTGTAGCCACTCCATCTCCGACCATTGTCGCCCTTGCTCCCCCCCCTTTCCATTTATATCAGCTATTTACGTGCTCTTTCGAGATCTCTCCATCTCTCTCCCAAGACAAGTCTCTCTTTGGAGATCAAATGGCCTTCACTACGGCCACGCTGCCATCGTCGTGGCTGCTCCATCTTTGACCATTGCCGCTCTCGCACCACCCTTCTCCACCTCATTTTTTCCTCTCTCGCCACTCCGCTGCTCTCCTAGAACCCCATTTCTTCTCCGTTAAACCAATAAATCTCTTTCCCCTTGTCCCTCTCTCTGCCACCGTCGGTGGCCGCTCTCCACCATCACCTCCGCCTCCTCTGACTCCACCCATTGCCCCACCATTGAGATAGACAATCCATTGCCCTCTTCTCCTGACTTTTTGCCTTCTAAAGTTCTGACGTTTCTTCTCATCACCCTTCCTCTCTCTTTCGCTTCTCCACCAGTGACCTCGCCACCAACACCTTCAGCCCCACCAACATCACCATCTAGGATGAGAGTCTCAAGGTCCTGGGAAAACCAAATGCCCTACCTATTTCGCCCATGACATTTTATCCTAAGGCCTTTCCTCCCCATGCATGTTGGTGAGATTCTGGTAGCTTCCACATGACGTAATGAGCGGAAGCTCTGCATTATTGCCACGTATTAAACAGAGGCTCTAGATTATTGCTACGTATTAAATGGAGGCTCTGCCAACGTAAAGATCTCTTTTTTAATATATATATATAAGGCTCTGCCAACGTAAAGATCTCTTTTTTAATATATATATATATATATATATATATATATATATATATAAGATTAGATTCATATAAACTTACAATTAATGATTTTAAGCAAAAATAATGAATGCTATTAAAAATCGTAGGATCCTATTAAAGGGAGGGATTAGAGAGAAATTGCTTGTCTATTTGAGAGCAACCACAAATATTATGCAGAGACAAGAAGAAATCTAATTACCTATCCTTTATCATAACTGAGTAATAAGTATTATAATTTACCACCTCTAAATGCCATTTGTTGAAATGTTATTCAAGAATAGATTTCATTAAGAGAGAGGTAGAGGTGAAAAGCATTAAACATCTCTTCTCCTCCATCACTCTGCCATTTTCTAACCATGTATCTCCTAAAAAATATCCAACCATAGCCTCTTCTTTTTTCATGCCTCCAAGTCCTCCTTTCCTCTGTCATATCCATCAGCTAGAAAGCTGAACTCCCCGACCACTTGGTTCAACATAGCACAATCAGGTTTTAAGATTACTAGGTTGGGTGCCTCTCTATCTGTCCATGACCACAAGGGTTCACTATTGGCAACAATAGGAAGGTGGATCCTCCAGTATCACTACAACAAAATGAATCTTTGGCATGGATTTTTGTCCTTGCTAAAAATCAAAATATCCTTACCAAATATTATTGATGAGGACAAAAACTACTCGCTAAATCCTAGGCTATATGGTCGTTATCTATTCCTTTAGACGAGGACAAATATAGTCCTCGTCAAAAATTGATTTATCAGTGAAGACACAAATCATCACCAAAACAAAAACCCTCTTTGCCCCTTTTTTGATAAAAAATAATTATTTATAAATATTCAATTTTTTAGCGAGAATGGTCCATGCTAAAAATTAAATAGCAAATATAATTTGTAGATAAATGTACAATATTAGTTAGGATTAGCTTTGCCTATAGTTTCTTTAAGTGAGGATGGTCCTTGTTTAATACTATATTCTAGCATGGATAATCCTAGCATAAAATTTTACCAACATTCTTTTAGCAATACAAATCTTTACTAAAGATCAAAAATATAAAGTTCGTAACAAGGATTGTCTTAGCTAAAAACTATTAATAATAATTAATGCTACATACCTTTATGACAAGAAAAATTTTTATCTAAGATTGTAATATATAATTTTTTGGTATAGACAAGCCTTACTAAAATATATTATATTACATTCTAGACAAAAGTATTAGTAAGGATTAGCCTTGTCTAAGCTTGCAATATAAAAACTTTGATGAGGACCATCCAAGCTAAAAAAATATGTTATGAGCTGGATTTTTAGCATAGACTATTCTAGTAGATTGTCCTTTGTATTTTGTTCATATGCACGTACACAATAGCATCAAGACTTGCTTTCAACATGATATAAATTATAAATTTATATTTTAATAGCAAACCTACTTTAATGCCATATATAATATCATTTTCATGTCAACAATTCATATGTCTAAAATATCACAATTAATTTCCATCATATAATAACAAAGTACTACTAAATAAAATAGTTTAAACCTAAGAAATAATATCCAAATGAAAACCAAATCTCCACCAAATATGCATAATCTAAATATTAAGTATAGTGTATGCAAAATCACTCTAAAATGTCAAAAACAAGCTTCAAAAGAATATCAAAATCTCCATGACATTGCATCCCATCATTCTGCATCTTTACCTCCAACTCCATGATCATTTTTATCCTACAAAAATTTGACATTAATAAATCATTATATTTTATAGTCAATAAACTATTATCTTATTTTTATTTAAAAAAATGAATTAACTACTAGTAGAAATTATTTTAAAGTAATACTTTTATTAGATAAAATTATTATAAAAGTCACTAATCTTTTATTAAGATTGAAAAAATGACATCTCTGATGGCATATTTTGAAACATCTATAGCACGCACTCTCTAAACATTTGATCAAATTATCATTGTATTTTTTATTTAAGTTGTTACTCCATCCACTATTGAAAAAATTTCTCCATCCGAACCCTCTTAGTTTCCATTGAATTATATAGACTTTCTAATTTTTTCTCAAATTTTGCTATCTTTTGTTGGCCTGCAAATCGAAAGCTTAAAGTACTATTAGAATAACTCTTTCATCTTGACCTTCTACCATGAAAATATTTTGATCTTATATCTGAAACCTTAACTAACATCTCATCTCTACTCATTTGAGTACCATCTAGCTGCGATTTTGGTCAACAAGATCCTTCAACTTTTCTTGCATTACATTACAATAGATCATAAATAATAACATAACTATATATTATATATTCAAATATTTTTTATAAAAATGACTATCCATACATAAATATCTATAGATTTTTCATCAGCAAATTCTATATATTTTTTTTATTTTCTGAGTATGCTCATGATACCAAATTTTAGCTGCATCTAGCATTTGTCCATTATTCTTTTTCATCTTTAACAATAAAAAAATAAGTTCATTAGTAAGTATCAATAAAATTAAGTACTTACTATAGAGAAATATTAATAATTAGTTTACATATTGAAGAATATACCATATTATACTCATACTCCACAAATGAAGTCGGTTTTGTGGTATATCTACATCTCATATCCTTATAATTTTCTAAATTTTTCTTACCTTGTGTCTTGTAATTTTAATTTTAACAAGTAAAAAAATAATAAATATCTAATAAATTTTAAATAAACAATGCATATACTTGGCATGCATATATTTCAAGTTAATATAATATACCTATAATTATAATAACTATTATTAGAATTTCTCATATTTGGTATGCTTTTGAACTGAAATGCTCCATCATTTGCTTTCATAAGTCTAGAGTCAAGCATTTGGGAGGGTTTGCCAATTTCTCCTCATTGGTTTGAAACTTCTTATAATAAGTAGAGAGTCTACTTTCCAGTTAATATCCATACTCTCGGTGCATCTCTTCAATAGCAGCCATCTGTAACTTGATTTCATTATTTTGGATATTAAAGTATTTTTATATTATATATTAAAAATATTAACTTAATTTTATATTATAAAAGATATATACATATCTAGTAATTATATATAATAATTTACATGAATATCCATAATATGAAAATATAAATTTAATTGATTTATCTAAACTTGCTTCCATATATGCTCACTAGATTGTGCTACAACTTCTTTCCAAAGATATACTAGATTAGTATTGTACTGTTAAGAATAAACCCACAGTAATTATTAAATCTTCTTGTATTATTACCAATAACTCTAAATGAACGTGGAGTAATCTCCACTACTAATTTCATTTATCCTCCATGAGTATCTTTTACAGTATGTAGAGATTTATATTTTTCTTTTCCCTTTTTGGTAGTATAAGAAGCTATCATAATAGAAATATTTTCAAAAAAAATTAGGTCATTAATTAGACAACATACATTTCTCATATAGCATCAAAGTTAAAAAAAAGATTCGTATAGTTAAGCATCAAATATATATTATATAAAATTAGATAACACATACTTGCACTACTAGGAGAACTCATATGTAAGACATCATCACTAGTAGCTCAAGTATTTTTGTGTATGGTACCAGGAGTATTAGTTGGGTCCTAAATAATACAGTCACCATCTTATATCATAGCATGATATAAAATAAATACATAATCAACAAATTAAATCTATTAGAATAAGTAAAATGTAAATATACATAGATGACTCATTGAAAATAATTTACACAAGCATAAGCTAAAAAAAATTTAAGCATGTATCTTAAATTGACATTTTAAGTAGTAATCAACAATATATAGCATCGCTAATGATAATGAATTAAACTTAGGTACCTTGTACAAACTTCATAAATGGATAACATCAATTATCTTCAAGCATTAGATATTTCAGACTCAATTTTATTATCTTCATCACTTATAATATCATCTATTTTACTCTCATCATTATCAACAATAAAGTCATCATCAGCTTCTTTCCTGCCCATCATTTGCTCTTGCATCTGTCGTGCAACATCATTAGGTACTTGTTCAGTTACAATATCATCACGATCTAATGCAGTAATTTCATCATTACCATCCAATGGTCTTAAGGTATGGCCATAATTATTGTACTCCATCTGTTGGTATATAGCATCTTCATCTTTCATTAAAATACTCCCATTTGTATCTTCATCTTCTAAGAAAAATCGAAGAAAAGAGGGACCAAAAAATAAAAAAAAAATATAGAACAAAAATAGTAAAAAAATAGAGGATTAAGCCGTCAATGAACTTTAGAAGAAAATAGAAAGAAAAAAATTCATGAAAAATTTGAGAAAAGAGGGACCAAAAAATCCAAAAAAAATCTAGAAAAAAAAACTAAAAAATAGAGGATTAAACTATCCATGAACTTTAGAAGAAAATGGAAAGAAAAAATAATGAAAAAATTGATAAAGAGGGACCAAAAAATTCAAGAAAAATCTAAAGAAAATAACCAAAAAATAAAGGATTAAGCCATCCATGAACTTTAGAAGAAAATAGAAATAAAAAATCCAAGAAAAAACTGAGTAAAGAGGAACCAAAAATCAAAATAAATGTCTTACCTTGTGGTCTTTGGAGCAGGAGGAAAAACTAGTCAGGACCTTAGTGACTAAGATATGAAACCAATGATCGAAGAAAGTCTTGAACATAATCCAGCCACCATTGAGGTTGGAGAACAAAATGGAGAGGTGGAAGACCACCGAAAAGTTCTTGACTTGGAGATGGATTTGAGGTGTGCATGACCATTAGGAGAGAAAGATGGAATGAAGCTTTTTCTACTACAACAAAACAGGTTATTAGCGATAAAAAAAAATTCATCGTTAATAATCTATTTTCGTCGCTAGTAGTCTATTTTCATCGCTAATAGTTATTAGCGACAAAATTTTCATCACTAATAGCTAGTCTCAAATAATTGCATCGTTGATAATATTTTACGATGAAAAAAGAATTTCATCGCAAATAATGGATATTATCGATAAAAAAATTTTATCATTAAAAAAATTAGTTTTTTCGAAAACTATTTATGATGAAAAATTTTAGTCATAAAAAAGAATATTTACGATAAAATTTAATGTTGCTAATAAATAATAAATTAATAATAATAAAAATATTTTTATCACTATTAATTTAATTAAAAAATTTTATAAAAATAAAATTTTTAAAAACTTTTAGCGATGAAAATTTTTTATCGTCAATATGATTATTTGCGATGAAAATATTTCATCGCTATTAATTTAATTAAAAATTTTTATTAAAATCAAATTTATAAAAATATAAGAAATATAAATTTTTTATCACAAATAAAATTATTAACGATGAAAATATTTTCATTGCTATTAATTTAATTATAAATTTTTATAAAAATTAAATTTAAATAATATTGGAGATGTAACATCATAAATATAGTAATTTTTAACATAAATTTTTATCACTAATAAAATATCAATTATTTATGATAAAAATATTTTTATCGCTATTAATTTAATATAAAATTTTAATATTTTTAGATTTATTAAAAATTTTATTTACGAGCAATTTTTCATCGCTAATATATTTTTTAGCGATCAATATTTTATCAAAAATAATTTCATCGCTAATAATTTACACATATTTTTTAAAAAATAATTTATAAATATATATTTTTAATTTATATTTATAATATTTTTTATAAATTAAAAATTAAAATAAAAAATTAACATAATAAATTTATAAATAAATTTTATTATTTTATTATATTAGATTAAAATTATAAAAGATTTAAAATAAAAATAAAAAACTACATAAAGAGGCCGTCAAGTGTCGGTATTTTCAGAAAGAGAATGAGCTGGAAAAGAAAAGCACTCGTTAGAGCTCGGACTGGCCTGCTACTGCCTCATCAGCTGTATCATCTGCTCTATCTGCGCCATCCACTCCATCATCTGGATCTAGAGCAGCTAATACTTATCGATGCGTACAGCCAACTCATCAGCTCGATGCTCAGTCTACTGTCGATCCTCAATAGCCTGTCTCTGTATCTCCATTAGTCGAGCATTGCAGGCAGCATGGATGTCAGCCCTAGATGAGCATGAGGATGAGAGAGCAGTGATCCCATACCCTAGACCCTTAACATAACAAAGTCTGGTACTAAGCACCTGATCACAGATCTCATCATCTGTGGGTACGGTCGAGCCCTCTGGGGTGGGCTGGGATCTGATGCCTATCATACAGTCATAAAAATTAAAGTTATAACTATTTTAATTTTATATTGAAAATCAAACTGTGAATAAAAAAATAATTAAAAAAATTTACAAAGAGCTCCTGGCTCCTCGTTGTCCACTCCTCTGATCGTCGTTGGTGGGTCCGCTGGTAGATATCGATCCTATCAAGAAGCTCACCACTCTCAGTATCTCTTTGTAATTTGAGAATAATTAACTAAATTTTTTTTAAATAGCTAGAGAATTATATACTAATTAGAAATTACTTATCATCTGCTCCATGTAATGAGCGAACGACCTCAAACCCCCACAATACGGTACAGTCTGTCTAGCCCGATTCACGGCATTCTAGATACATCTTCTGTGTATAGTTAGCAGTCAAATTAGTAGATAACAAATTAAATTTAAGAATAAATGATTCGATCATTAAACTCTTAAAAAAAAAGTTTGGATGTGTAACCTGATATGTCAGATCCTCGTAATGCCGGCATATGACAGTTCAATCATCCATAGTGATGTTGTCATAGGGCCGCTGCCGCGCTGCCTCCACCCTATAATCCTGTATCACATGGTACCAATGCTGATGGATGTGGTGGCAATACTCCTTGAAATACAATGATAAATGAGCGTTCCACATCTTGCCGCACACGATCCTTCTCAAAATCAATAATATCAAATACACCTTGCCAATAACAAATATTAAAAAAATATCATACTAATTAAATATTCACAGTATAATTTATTTTACCTGTAAATAGATATAGAAAATCTCTCTTTGAGCCGGTACAACATGATGCCAATTGAAAAGCGTCACAGGGGGATAGCTGCGGCATATGATGCCCAGATCAGTTTGCCACAGCTCGCACCATCTCTTAATGGGCCTGGTGTAGTCGGATGGTATCTCGATATGGAGATGCTGTTTCGAGTACTCACATCTCTAACGCTCTAGAGTAAAGTTCTTCGATGGATCTCACCCTCGTCTCACTATCGATGGAGACTGATCTGAAAAATAATAAATAAATCATTAATATGATAACTATCTAAATAAAAAAATTAAATTTTATTATATAAAAAGAATAATAATACCACTTGGATCCACCTCACTCGAACCCATCTCACTGGACCTGCTAGTGCAGGACCCTCTGATGACGGAGCTGGTGCGCGAACGTCGTCGTCCGTCTTCTAATACTATATCTGCAATTCTTGACACATAAATGAATATAATATTAAATAATAATAACAAAAATTATAAGTAGTTGAGTATGTAATAAATATAAAATAAATTTATGTAACAAATATAAAATAAACTATAAGCAGTTGAGCATGCAAAATAATGTTAACGCAAAATAATAACACGAAACTTAATTCTGAGGACTCGATGATTTTTTATTTTTTCTAAAATATTTTTTACCTAAAAATTATAAATATATTTTTTTATTTTTTTAAAATATTTTTTACCTAAAAATATTTTTTTTCTAAATAATTTTTTTTCTAAATGAGCTTCGAACTCGGCCTCCCACAGCCTCTACTCCCACAGTGCCGACGCCGTCACACACCCTATACCGCTCAGACTCGGCCCCCACAACCCCCGCTCCCACGGCGTCGATGCCGGCACCGTCACACACCCCACGCCGTCCGAACTCAACCTCCCACGGCCTCCGCTCCCACGGTGCCGGCACTGTCACACACCCTGCGCCGTCCAGATCAGATCCCGATCTGGATCCCAATCTGAATCTGGATCTCGATCGAGATCCCGACCTCAATTCAATTCAAATCGTGATTCAGATTTTATTTTTATTAATTAAATAATAAAATATTTGATTAATATTTTATTTTTATCACTTTCTTTCTTTCTTTCTTTCTTTTTTTTCTTTCTTTTTCCCCTTCCTCTTTCTCTTTCCTTCCTCCCTCCCCGCCGTCACCCACCCCTCCCCGACCGACCTCCTCCTCGTTTCGTCGCCGGCCACTGGCCGCCCCCTCCCAAGCACCGTCTCCCCCGGCCGACCCCCTCCCCGGCCCCGTGGCACCAAAGGCCGCCCACGGCCCCCTCCCCGCCCCCATCCCGCCCCCGACCGCCCATGGACCCCATCTCACCTCTGTTTCACCCCTGACTGCCGGCCGCCCCCTCCCCGGCCCCGTCTCCGGCCCCCGACCCCCTCCTCGGCCCCGTGGCGCTGTCGGCCACCCACAGCCCCCTCCTCGCCCCCAGCCACCCATGGACCCCATCCCGCCCCCCATTTCGCCCCCGACCGCCGGCCACCCTCTCCTTGGTCGGGTCTCCACCCCCCGACCCCCTCCTCGGCCCCGTGGCACCGCCGGCCGACCCCCTCCCCTCCCCACCCCCGTCTCACCCCCAGTCGCCCCCCGATCCCATCTCGCCCCCGGCTGCCCCCAACCACCTCCCCATCGACTGACCCCCTCCCCAGCCCTATGGCATCGCCGGCCCCCCTCTGCCCCCAGGTGGCTCGATCAACAAAAAAAAAAGGAGTTCGAAGAACCTTACCTCCGACGGACGGCAACGATAATGGCAACGACGGTGCGGACGACGGATGGTGGTGGTGACGGGCTCACCGACGGGAAGAGAGGGGGGGAGAGCACAGAGAGGGAGAGGGAAGAGGGAGAGAGGAGAGGGGAGATGGGAGAGTTCAGGGAAAGCACAGAGAGGGAGAGGGGAGAGGGAAATAAGAGAGGAAAGAGGAGAGAAGGGAGGGGGGAAGTGGGTTTGGTGTGATGGAACGTTGGGTTGATGGGAACTATTAGCGATAAAAATTTTCATCACTAATATCATTATTAGCGATAGAATTTTTTTTTGTCGTTAATAATTTTTGCTAAAAAAAAATTTGCTAAAGAAATTTTTTTTCCAAAAAAAAATTATTTGCGATGAAAATATGATTTTCATCACTAATAATTCCCATCAAAAATAAAATCCTCACTAAAATTTTTTTCTCTAAAAATTATTAGTGAGGAAACAAAATTTTTTATCATTAATAAAATTATTAGCAATGAAAAAATTATATTCGTTGCCAATAATTTCCATAAAAAAATATCTACAATAAAAATTAAAAAAATTATTGGTGACGAAAAGTATTTTTACCGTTAATAAGTTTATTAGCAACAAAAATTTTATTTTTATCACTAATAATTCAAAAACAAAAGTTCCCTACTAAAATAATTTTTTCTCTAAAAAAAAATTGTCAAAAAAATTATTGGCGATGAAAGATTTTGTTATTAATAATTTTATTAGCAACATAAATTTAAATTTCATCATAAAAAATTTTTATAAAAAAAATATTTTCCTACTAAAAGTACCTTCTCAGGTATATTCATGAATTTTAGCAACTTTGAGATATGTTCATACCAATCAGGATTTATGAAGATTGCAGATCTGTACAGAAGAATGAGATGAATATGAGACAACTATGATATGGATCAATTTGATTCTCCTTGATCACAAAAATAAGACAAGTTCTCTGATATTCTGCTCCAATCAAACATAATTTATAATTAAAAAAATATAACTAATTAAATTTACTTTTTTGGTGGCAACACTGCCATGAGTTGATCAAAATATTTGAATGAACATCCGAACTCAAATATAATCTGTGAACAGCTAAGACCCTTGAGGTCCAACGCAAAAGGAGCATAGTAGAAAGGATAATACCTACTCAAAAGTATGTCAATCTCAGGGTAAATCTTGAACTGGATAGCAATCATAAGAGTTCAGCTAGTTAGAGAGTATCTGCGACAAATAATCATCTCATACCAAGATCATGAATGCACTCCTGAAAAATAATACTAAAGGACCCAACAAAGACCTTCCGCATACTTTTCAACCTATATAAATGCAAAAAGAGCATTAAACAATAAAAATAGAAACGACGGAATGGTTATAATAAACCAAACAAATAATCCATAATTTTTATATTATTTTAAATTTCACATTTTTTCTCATTTTTTTCGAAGAATATATTTGCATAATCTAGTTTTATCTAGTTTTCAAAATAATTTTTAATCAATTTATCTATATTTTGTTTCCATTCAGAAGATCAGCAGACCAACACATATCATGTATTGTCAGATGAGAATCATTTTTCTGCTGATTCATTACAGATGTTAACCAACAATCTTTGTTACATGTGAATTAAATTTTGATCGTGCTCTTATGTTTGGACAGATATCTTGTTTGGACCAATTTTTAGGTGATCTACTGGCCTTAGTTTCTACATAGAGTCTGATTTTTTTGATGGAGGATCGATATCAATTGGTAGTTCCAGAGATCGGACTACTGTGGTGCATCATCTACCGCAGATTAAGGACAGTATTCAAGAAGTTATATTTTTCTGTTAAAGATATTATAAGATTTTGTTGTCATAAGAGATTATTGGCCAAATTTTTTTAGATTGGTTTAGAAGTAAATGATACAATTTAGTTCATCAAACAGTTGATAAAGTTTTGTTCTTTATACAGTTGAAAGTTGACAATCCTGAATCAAATTTTTTGTATTTAATTTTTTGAGGTGGTTTGCTCCTAGATCTTATAGACCGTTGATTTGGTTGTAGGTGAAGAATTTTGTTGCATCATCCAACAAAGTCTGGATACTAGGAGAATGATTTATTTTAGTATCGGAAGTCATTTTTTTAAATTTTTAAATTTTTAATTATTAGCAACGAAATTATTTCGTTGTAAATAATGAAGTATTTATGATGGAAATTATTTTTTATCATAAATAATCAATTATTTATAATATTTTTATTATTTTATAAAAAATAATCTATAATCTTTATATTTTTTAATTTTTTATTTTTTATAATATTAACGATAAAAATATTTTTATCATAAATAATTGACTATTTATGATAGAAAATGAGTTTTCATCGTAAACACTAAGTTATTTATGATGTAATATTTTTATCATAAATAATCTATAATTTTTATAATTTTTATAATTTTTATAATTTTTTATTTTTTAAAAATATTGATGATGAAAATATTTTCTTTACAAATAATTAATTATTTATGGTAAAAAAATTTTTATCACAAATAATCTATAATTTTTAAATTTTTTTATTTTTTTAAATATTGATGATGAAAATATTTTATCATAAATAATCGAATATTTATGACAAATAATACTTTTCATCACAAATACTCAGTTATTTATGACATAATACTTTCATTATAAATAATCTATAATTTTTAAATTTTTTAAATTTTTATTTTTTTATATATTAATGATAAAAGGTTTTTTATCATAAATAATTGAGTATTTGTGATGAAAAAATATTTTATCATAAATACTATATTATTTATGACATAATATTTTTATCATAAATAATTTATAATTTTTATAATTTTTTATTTTTATTAAAATATTAGTGATAAAAATTTTTCATCATAAATAATTAACTATTTATAATGAAAAAAAATTTTCATCATAAATATTCAATTATTTATGTTGTAATATATTTTATCATAAATAATCTATAATTTTTAAATTTTTAAAATTTTTTATTTTTTTCATATATTAGCGATGAAATTTTTTTATTGTAAATAATTAAATATTTATGATGAAAAATTTTTTTCATCGTAAATACTCAATTATTTATGATGTATTAATTTCGTAGCAAATTATCT
Source organism: Elaeis guineensis (assembly GCF_000442705.2). Classification (NCBI taxonomy): domain Eukaryota; kingdom Viridiplantae; phylum Streptophyta; class Magnoliopsida; order Arecales; family Arecaceae; genus Elaeis; species Elaeis guineensis. The sequence continues at coordinate 123,762,519 of NC_025998.2, forward strand.
ATAATTTTTAAATTTTTAAAATTTTTTATTTTTTTAAATATTAGTGATGAAATATTTTCATTGGGAATAATGTTATTTATGATGAAAAAATATTTTCTATCATAAATACTTAAATTATTTATGATAAAAATATTTTTATCATGAATATTTATAAATTTAAAATTAAAATAAATATTTTATTATTTATGATAAAAATAATCATCACAAATAATAAGTATTTACGATGAAATTTTTTTTCTTCACTAATATAAAACTATTTACGATAAGAAAATTATTTTTATCATAAATATTTTATTATTTATAATAAATTTAATTTTTCATCATAAATACTCTTATTGTCGATGAAAATAATTTTATCATAAATAATTTCATCTCAAATACTTTGTTTTCTTATAGTGTTCCTTTCCAATGAGCAAAGTGGGCTTAGTTTTCCAAAACAACAATTAATGCTATATATATATCTAGCTGCCTTATTAGATAGCTAATTATAATTGGAGGATTAGAATAATTATAGAATTTGTTGCTAATTAATGAAATAATTAAGCATAATGATAATATAATGAAAATCTTATGTGCTTTTTTTATTTACTAGCATAAGAAAAATTTAAAGAAAATAGGTGCCAAGGTTCTCTGAATAAAATATAATGAAAATCTTATGTGCTTTTTTTGTTTACTAGTTTAAGAAAAATTTAAAGAAAATTAGTGCCAAAGTTCTCTGAATAAACATCAAATATTTATGCAAGAATATAAAAGTATCATTGTTTGTAATCATAGGTTTTGGCGAGGATACGTAATGTCCTCACATAAAACTTATCCCATTTGGTAAGGATGTAAAAATACCATTGTTTAAAATTATTACTTTTGGAAAGGACATGCAATGTCCTCGCTTAAATATCTAACTTTTGGCATGGATAGCTATACAGTCCTTGCCAAAAAATTGGATCTGAAATATTTGACAAAGATTTGATTATATTTTTCTTGTCATTGTCATAAAGTCCTCACCAATTCTAAGATTTCTTATAGTATATTAGGACATGAACAAGCATGAGTATAGAAAGCATGACATTTCTTTCATTTTATGAAGGATTGGTGGTGCTTGAAAAATCCTTCAGAAAATTATCGAATTTTAAGGGCTAAGGTGGTTACTAATTTGAATGAACAGAAATAAAATTTAGTGAATAAAATAATCTCTACCTATTGTTTCTTATCTTCATTTATTTATTTTTTTAATATCATTACTTAGAAAAATGAAATAAAATTGTGGTGTATTCATTTAGGATGACATTTTTCATTTTTTAAGGCCCAATAATTTTCTCTTATTTTTTTCTATTACTTTGGAAAAAGTTATTAAACTCTGATGTACATAATTTAGAGGAATCTGTGATTAAGGTTCTATTGTTCTATATAATAGTTATTGATATATATGATCAAGTGTTGACTCGAGTATAGATAGGATGCAGTATTTTTTTTGGTACATAAAAGGAGGCATTACCGAAACAGAAATGAATTATCGATACTCTAGTTTGAATGCATTTACTATCTGGATTGTTTGGAAAATGGGTGGAATAGAGACCCCAGGATCTAATACTAGATTCCTTTCCAAGGCTTGAGCTACAATCTAGTCTGCCACATGATTCTCTTCACGATAAATATCGATCATCTTAAAGAAAAAATTGATCTGTTTTCATTGCAAATGTCTTTTAACTTAACATTGCCTCCATGCTCAATTTAAGAGAGTTAATCTATGATATTATAGTTGTAAAATCTCTTTTGATCCAAGCTTATCGTGCTCAGAATGTCTGCCCAAGAGCTTACCAATTTGGCAAATAAGATAGTAGTAGATATGATGCTTAGTCCAATGGCTCATAAAAGGTGCCCTTGCTCCTCTCTTACAATAAAATTAACTACAGTTTTTCCATCAGAACCATACCTATCAAAGTTGATGTTCAAAACACCAAATCGAGGGGGTAGCCATCGAAATGATATCATAGAAGTAGATGAATATATGTGTGTGCTAATTGACAACCCTAGGACCTTGACTATATTAGTATGTCAGTTGGAAATACATTGATACGCATATCATTAATGAAATATATAGATTTCCTTACCAAACTAGATTGGAGTCATGCTAACAGTCTAGAACAACCTCTTATTCTTTGCATTCCAAAGCAGCTACATATGGTGCAAGGTACAATAGACTCAATCCTTCTCTACCAACACACCGGCCAAGATTTCAACTAATGCGAGCAAAGAGGTAGGAGTAGGCCTATAGTAAATAACCCTAGTCAATCGTTGATTGGGTAAAAGATCATAGGATGCATGTTTCTACGTACCTAGAATTCCTTGTCAACAGAGTAGTTGCTTACATAGTGTTTTAAGTCATTACCATTTTCAACAAAATGTTTTGACCTGCACAAGCAAATGAAGCTTCCAAATTCAAGAGAATGAAGAAGGAATACCTAGGCTAGCTAGGTTGGATTAATGAATCACACAACTCTCTGGATAAGATATGAGTGCCTTGATTGGTACTCCAATATAGCTGATTAGCCTTTAATCTTCCCATCATAGGGATATGGATATATAGATTTCAAGACTACTCAACTATAACATATTCAACTATATAAATCCATAGCCATGTTTATATAAGTTGGCCAAGCATTCAATGGAAGAGATGAGCACTATGGATCATATGACATGATCACCCAAAAATCATTACTCGAGGCCCAAATAAAGTTATATCAAACACAAGTAGTAAAAGAAGAAATCTAGTCTGTTTACACCATATTTCAATAATATAGCTAACGACCAGAGACAAGCACCACATGAATGGAGTTTGATAGAATCAGAGTGGGTGAAAATTATACGATTTTTGTTAAGACTAGATAGAGTTTAGCTATAAAATTATATATGAATAGAAACCTAAGCTGAATAGATAGAATTTACTCATAAGCTGAAAAACTAGACCAAAAGATTAAGTCTTAAGTCATTATCTGATAAAAGACTAAGGTAATTATACCGATCTCAAATTCTAAAGAGCAAAGACTATATTATAGGTTGAATAAAGAAGACGGTCAACACAAACTACATCAAGATATTTCAAATGGATACAATATAAATTTTAGTCCAATAATGGCAAAATAACGATGCTTATATACGATCATAATGAGAAAATGGTTGATAGCAGTTGCTAAAACTGCTAGAAGTGGAGATTAGACGTAAGAAGCAACCATCAAAGTAGATAATTATCTTATTTATGGATAGTTATTTTGTATTAATATAAATAAATAAAGTTGTACTCTATAAAAGACTCTTCAACAATTAATCCAATTAGTTTATCAGCTACAATAAAAAAAATTTGTAGTAGAGATCAAAATCATGGCAAGAAATATGAAAAGCTATTGGTAAAACTTCTTATATTGAATCAAATTTATAATTTTAATTAATCACCTATACAAAGAATTAAATTTAAGATCTATTGGATAGTTACCTAGTACCTAGCCACCATGATAACATTAACTTTTAATATAAAGTTATAGTTTATTATACTTATTCAAAATTTATTCATATTATAAAGTATACATATTTCAAATATATTATGAAATTTTAATTTTGATAATTAATTATTTTCATAAAAAATCGATCCTCTTTATTAATTATTTTCATAAAAAATTTAATCCTCTTCTTTTTGAAAGAAAATAAAAATAAAATAGTTTATTTTATTCTTTATAAAATTTTGAAAATATTATTATTTAAAATATTTTTAAATATAAATAATTTTAACATATTTCTATTATCATAATTTTTTTCCTAAAGTTCTTTCAAAGTAAATAATTCATGATTCTTCTTATTTATCCCATAAGTAAAAAATAATGATATTTAATATATAGTATTTTAAAACTTTATATTATACATTTATGTAAGTAATCCTTAAATTTTTTTCATATATTTTTTATACAAATTAGATTGGATCAAATCCAAATTCTTGGTTAAATCTATTTTCATACATATTTTTTAATAATCACATCATAGATTATTACTTGGTTGTGATGTTATGCATTCAATATTGATAGGCTTAGATTGCATATCAAAAACTATTTTTACTTAATTATTAAACTATCTTGACTCATATAGTTAAAACCATATTAATTCTAAAATTTGTTAAAAATATACAATATCCTTTTTTAGAAAGTTTAAATATATATTTAGTGATCAAATATTATCATCACAAAAAATTCAAATTAATTTACGATGATACTAGTTTATCATAAAAATAATTCATAACTAATTAATAATAATTATTAATTATATAATGATACATAAATAGTAAAATTTATTTTATCTATAAATAATTAATATTCTATAATGAAATTATAAATATTATCAATTAGGTTCTATTTGACTACAAAAAATTGTTCTTATATGATACCATCTAATATTATAAATTTTAATAATATCTATAAATAACCATCACAATATTATAGGATTTTTATGATAATTTTTATAACTATTATAATAGCATATAATTTTTTATAGCAGTTATAAGATACCATCATTATATAATAATTTTTAGCAATACTTTTGATAAAGTACTATAAATTATATATCTTTTATTATATTCTTTAAAATCATTACTAGAGAGTTTTATAGTAATACTTTTTTTAAAGTATTACTATAATTCTGTCATTATAGATTTTTTGTTATGGCGATCTTTCTCTTTATTTGTATTTTTACCTTAGTCATTGATCTTAAAAATAGATATAACTTAATTTTTTTGCCATAGTTTAGTACTATACTCTTATTATAGCCTAGCAGTATATCTTTACTATAGCCAAATACTGTATCCTTCTACCACAGCCTAGCACCATGCCCACATCCATCTTTATCTGCTTTGAATGGTGGTGTAAAAATGGGAAAGATCTTTGAAGGTTATGATATCCGGACCTACACTATTCTATATTTTATTTGACCCATATTTTTCTACCAAACCCAATACCAATAGCATGCCCATGCATGCATCCTAGTCTTGTCCAATCAAACTTAGTGGGCCACCTCTCTACCTCAATCAACTGGGCTTTCTATGAATGTCGAGTTCTTTGGCTCATTAAGAATAGGATAGTAAAGGCAGCAACAATGCCAGATGATGGAGCATTTATATGGCCTATGGCAATGGGACCAATGGCCATCAAACCAATATTTGGCTCCCACAACTTGTGTCTATAAAGTATTAGGTCAGAGTACTATCGAAGCTACAAGTTTAGCCAACAATACTTATTGCTTAATTTACAAACATTGGATACCAAGACACATAAGATTTGGGCGAACAAACATCCCATGAGAGATGATGCATTCCTCTTTGCTCTAACAAATGGCCCCACTGAAAGGCTTGAAACTCCTTGAAATGCCTGAGGATGGAAAGAGGAATATGCACTTAAGACAGAATATAGTGGAGCTAGTACCAATTATAGCAAGGTTCCTCTGCTTGTAAAGAAGAGAGCCTTATATTGCCACCCTTCGATTTTGGCTGTCATTTTATCCAAAAGGAAGTTGAAATTTGCTGGCTGAAGCTTCATTCTCAACAGAGGAATACTAACTACTATCATACCTCCTTTTTGAGTGGATTTTGAAACATACGTCTGATGTGTGATTTGTTTGTTGTGAAGTTCAATGGACTGAAAGTAATATATAATTTGATTGAATTAACTGCTTGACAATATACAATAGAGGTCGATGAGCATCTTCAGGCACATACAATGCCTAGTGTTTGTATTGGCTGCCAACAAATAATTATGAGCAAGGAATATGCAAGAGATAGACTAGCCCAACTTTCCTAGCCTAAAAGCTCTAAGCACATGACTATCCACAACAAGCTGCAATAATCTAGAAAATATATCAGAGCACATAATAAATAAGGGGACAATAGACATCCTTGATGCAAGCCCATGGATCGGTTAAATCATTGATCGAAGGTATGCTAACCAAAGGCAATTTAGGGTTATAAAAACATGCACATACCCAACCAATAAATCTAGAATGAAAGCCAAATTATGCGAATAAAGACTAGAAAATCCCAATTAACCCCATCTTAATGGCCATTAAACTTTTAGTCTTAGAGGCTTGCATTAAAGAGTACATAATTTTTTGGACAAGTATGATAATTTTTGTGATTTTATGACTTTAGATAAAGGGTCCTTGTGAAATAGATACCAATCTAGGTAAGATAGGTTTAAGCCTATTAAGTAGAATTTTAACATCTACCTTATATATGGTATTACACAAACCAATGAACTTGAAGTCTATTTGATCGCTGTCATAGGTGGTCAAGAATAAAAACTAATTCAAACTATACAAATAGGATGAGTCGGAATCGTTTCCACAAGAATTTAGGGTGATTATCTTATATATATATATATATATATATATATATATATATATATATATATATATATGAAGAAGAAATAAAAGAGAATTAATTATAAAAGGATTAAAGAAAGAATAAAATAGCAGAAATTTAATTGCAAATATAAATTAATTTATGAAAAAAATAAGTCAGAGAAATAACCTAGAAATTTCAAATCCACCATGCAAATTAAATTTTTTTTCTTCTTTTTTTTATGTTGCAATATTAATTCTTGTGATTAAGGTATTAGTATAGCTTATCTCTAAGGGGTACAGAGTGTATCAGTAGATCACGGCTCGTCTTATCAGAGTATAAACTATCTAAATTTAATTACAAGATATAAAATTTAATCTAACATACCACGATCTATCTCTCTTAAGCATGTACCGTATCCAGAGATCACGGCACGTCAATAGAGGGTATAGACCGTGTAGGCTAGATCAATACATCAACAAAAATAAAAAGATATAAAATAAAAATATAATTTTATTACATAAAAATTAAATACAAGAAAGAACATAAAAATCTGTTTATAAGCTTCACGTATTCCTGGATTGAAGGGATTTAGCCACGCATCAAGATGTCTAGCTCCATATTCTCCCTCTTTTTGGTCTCTAAGCTTTCCTAATTTTTTTCTCTATTCTTTTCTTACTTTTTCTCTGATTTTTTTTTCTACACTTATTCCTGGATCTCCTATTTATAGGTAAATTTTTTATATTTTTTTGTTCATAAAAAGAGTCTTAAAATCCTTAGAACTCGTAGTATACTCGTTTGGGTGACCGTCGGATCTTTAATGGACCATTCAGATCAACCCAAAAATTAGCATTTTACTCTTTATCAGGGTCGAAATCAATAACAGCCATTGAATCGCATCTTAGATGAAATTCTAACCGTTGGATCGCGTAGTTCTTCCTATTCCCAATCGAAAACGTTCTCAACCGTTGGATCAGATCTCAGATTTGATATGGACTGTTGATCAGCGAAAAAACTTTCGCCTCACCCGTGAGCCACGTCGCGGACCGCGAACTATTTTTGTGGACCGCGCCCCTGAGTCTGTGGACTAAGCGATCGGTCCACCGTGCATCGAAGGCTATAAATTTTTTTTTTAAAGATATTTTGGCTCGATTTTCGTTCATATTTTTACCTAAAAAATAAAAAAAAAATTACATTAAATTTTTTAATTTTTTTTATTATTTTAGTGATTAAATTACTCAATGAACTCAACATCTATTTTTTTCATAAATATGCTCTAATTTCATATTTTTTTAAAATTATTTATTTTTATAAAAAAAATTAATTTATTTATGAAATTAAGTTTTTTAGAAGATGTTAGCACCATAAATTATCAAAAATAATTACAATAAATATAAAAATATACCACTTATCACACCCCCAACTTAAATTTTGTCCATCTTCGAGTAAAAAAAAATTTAGAGTTAAATACCTTTTAACTTAAAGTTTCGAATTTCATCAAATAATTTTAAAAAAACTATTGATATTCAGTAGAGCGTGAGTGAGGTATGTCATTAGGGTATTAATACTAATCAATATGAGAGTTAAACTAAGAATACTAATTTTTTTTTGAACTTTTTCTAAATTATCCCTACCTTTATCTCTAAGTCATTAATTTTCATATGGACAAGTATATTGTTACTTCCGTCATTCATTTATTAATTTTTTTTTATTTTAACGTTATACCGATATTGAATGTCTTAATCCCTTAAGTTTTCTGTTTGACCTATGTAGCGAGTTTTCAATCAATGACTCCTAAATCAGATGACTTTAGGGCACTAGACATAGAATACCTCTAGGACCTACTTGCTCGAATCAAACAGGTTACGAGTTAAAACTAGCTTTACAACAAAACTTCTTAGCCCTTCATACCTTTTGATGCGAAACTCAATACTTGCTTAGACAAAGAGGCCCAATTACTTAGTATGAAGCACTTGAAATTTTTTTTTTATTTTATTTTATTATATATATATATATGAAGAAATGTATAGATATCCTATATAAGTCCATAGGAAGTAAACTCATCTTTGATGCTGGTAGAAAAATTTAGAAATGCTCAAAGAAAACTATTTAAGTTCTAAACTTAACTCTTTATTAAGTTTTCTTAATACTTGATCCCTCGATATCTCACAAATTCTCTAGTCTGTACATCAATTTTTTTTTAAAAAATACTTGATTTAACTCGATTCTTAAGTGTAATCAGGTGCTTAAATACTAAATATTAATTTACTTGAGAATTTTAAAAATTTAAAATATTTATTATTCTTCCCTTCAACTTAATCGATATTATCCTCGATAGAGTAGAAAAAATAAAAGATGTATAAAAAGAGAAAGAAAAAGGAGAGATGTTATCTGATCCAGATATTTTTTCAAAATTGATTCTCCTTCCAACTTAGCCAATTTTGTCCTCAAATCTCTATAAAGAATATAAAGCAAGACTCGATTAACTTAAACAAAATACAAAAGATATCAAAAAGCAGAAGCTAAAATTGAGTTGCCTCTCAGGGAGCGCTAAGTTTATCATCTTCAACCAGATCACATTTATTGATAGGTGCTTCCACACAAAGCGGTCCATTATTCCTAAAAAAAATGAAGATCAGTTAAAATAGAATATAAAAAAATTAGGTTACCTTCCAAAAAGTATTAAATTTAATATCTTCAGCCAGACGCTAAAAGAGTACCTATCTTATTCCTATTCGAATCTTAACATGGATCTGTAATTCTTTACATGATTCAGGTTCTTTCTCAAGGTATTTTCTACTTGGGATCATTATGTGACTCATTCTTCTAATAACTAATAATTCTTCCTCTATAATTAGATCTAGGTATAACTTAAGTACTAGTCTGGATTTTAAGAGACCTAGATCTATATACTCGATGTGCTGAGGGAGTGTTTCTAGATCTCCTATTGTTGTCTCTTCCTTTTTAAGCAGAGGTTCAACCAGTGTCATGAGGGGTTCAACAATTAATTTTGGGTTTAGCTGAGTGTAATGGTCACTAGGTGTGGATACCTCATTATTATTATCAACTTCAGATATCTCCTCCAGTTTCTTAGACCTGAATGTTCTCAATTGATTGAACTGGTCTTTAAGTTTTAGACCATTCCGAGCTCTAGGATCATCCTCTAGTTGGCTTGATAATCTACTCTCTTCTAGTTTACTAACCGCTATAGTTGATTGGTCCAATTGTTTAAATAACTGATCAGTGGTTTGTATGAAATTATTAAGAGTATTTTAATGTCTGAGGTTGATTGCGCTAAGACATATAGACCCTTTTCAATGTATTGACTCCTTCCTCAAGATCTAAACCTAGTTGATCATGCAGTGTTTAGTTGGACCTTAGATAGGATTGATAAAAATTATGGGCTCCTAATGTTGCATCTTATGACCATATAAAATTGAGATGACTTTCCGACTCTGAATTATAGATTGGTGCATAAGGTTCATTTATGTAGCTTTCATTGAATGCATTCTCCTGTATGAGCTCAGTCTGGATTGTGTTCATCAAATAAGGACACTCCTCCACAACATGATTTGGTGCATCGCATCCAATGCATATGGGTGCTAGCACTTGGTTAAATTAGATATGTCTTTCGAATTCTAAGGTTTCAATTCTATTGGTCAAAGTTGCCACTCTAGTATCTTCAGACTCCCTTGAATAAATGTATACATTTTCAATTTCAGTGAATATAGAATGTATGTTAATCATTTGAAAAATCAATTGTAAAATTGTTAGCTGAGGATCTAATTCTAGATGGTTGGAAGAGCTAATCGAATAACACAGATCCAGCAGGATTCTAGTTGGTCTATTGGAATGCATTTCTTCCTTAGTGATCTTATAGGCTTGTAGGCTTTAGATTGTGTCTGGCAATCATCGTTTTGTCCTAGTAAATTTTTTTATTTTTTTTAATTTTAATATATGAGAGAAAAAGAGGAGAAAAAGAAGAGTTCTAGAGATGAGAGTCCTAAGGGATCCTAGATCAATAGATGAGAGAGTTTTAGTTAGATTTAATATTCGTAGGTTAGTAATCAAGTTATGTAGTCAATCCTAGCTAAGGATAATCTTAGATCGAGACAGCTCCTAACTGTCAAGATTGTCTTTGAGCACTCCAGATAAAAGACTAGCCACTCAACTGGCCAGGTAAGTGTAAGGTTGGTGAGGGTCCTCCCATTACTTTCTTTAGATACCAACTGAGTTGGTCAGATAAGTGAACGGAACTAATTAAATAACCATCTTCCTTCAGGACGTTGTCTCTGAACCACTTTTCTAGACATCTGTCAAACTAACTAACCCTAACCTGATCCAACTCTTAGGATTTCTTGTCCTATTGAGCTCGAGAGTCCTTAGGGGCCAACGTCTAATTGATTTTAAGTTAAGATTTAGGTCAATGCAATATGCAGGATGATGGTTTGTAGGCCAAATAAGGATGACGAAATCTTCACCTTATCTTGTTTATGGTTTGTGCCCTTAAGATACTTTATGGACTTATGCAATGCAAGAAGAAAATGTGACCAAATTTGATAGTTAGTCAAGAGTAAATTGATTTGTTTCACTTTTTAGATTTTGTGATTAAGTAGCTAATTTCCTAAGTAGATTATGAGGTATCAATATAGAGTTTTTTTTTGAAAAAAATTAAGATTGACTAAAAAACTAAGCAAGTTAGAAAGAAACTAAGAATAAGACTATTTTTTTTTAAAAAAAAAATAGTGCCTAGATCCCTAGCAACGGCGTCAAAATTTGATCGCTGTCGTAGGCGATCAAGAATAAAAATCAACTCAAACTATATAGATAAAGTGAGTCAGGATCATTTTTACAGAGATTTAAGATGATTATCTTATATATATATATATATATATATATATGAAGAAAAAATAAAAGAGAATTAATTGTAGAAGGATTAAAGAAAGAATAAAATAGTAGAAATTTAATTGTAGATATAAATTAATTTATGAAAAAAAATAAATCAAAAAAATAATCCAAAAATTTTGAATCCACCATGCAAATTAGATTTATTTATTTTTATATTATAATATTAATTCTTGTGATTAAGGTATTAGTATAGCTTATCTCTAAGGGGTACGGATTGTATCAGTAGATCATGGCTCGTCCTATCAGAGTATAAACTATCTAAATTTAATTGTAAGATATAGGATTTAATTTAACATATCACGATTTATCTCTCATAAGTACATATCGTATCCAGAGATCACGGCACGTCAATAGAGGGTATAAACCGTGTAGGCTGAATCAATACTTCAGAATAAATAAAAAGATATGAAATAAAAATATAATTTTATTACATAAAAATTAAATATAAGAAAAAAAATAAAAATCTATTTACAGACTTCATCATATTCTTGGATTGAAGGGATTTAGCCACGCATCAAGATCTCTAGCTCCATATTCTCCCTCTCTTTGATCTCTAAGCTTTCTTAATTTTTTTTCTCTATTTTTTTCTTGCTTTTTCTCTGATTTTTTCTCTTCTCTATACTTATTCTTGGATCTTTTATTTATGGATAAATTTTTTATTTTTTTCTGATCACAAAAGGAGTCCCAAAACCCTTAGAACTTGTAGTATACTCGTATGATTTTTTTCTGGCCATCAGATCTTCAATGGACTGTCTAGATCAGCTCAAAAATCAGCATTTTACTCTTTATCAGGGTCGGAATCAATAACAGCCATTGGATCGCATCTCAAATGAAATTTTGGCCATCGAATTATGTAGTTTTCTTCTTATTCTCAGTCGGGAATGTTCTCAACTGTTGGATCAGGTCTCAGATTTGATTTGGACCATTGATCAGCGTAAAACCTTCTGCCTCGCCCGTGAGCCACGTCATAGACTGCAAACTATTTTTGTGGACTGCACCCCTGAGTCTGTAGATCGGGCGGCCGGTCCACCATACACCGAAGGCTATAAAAATTAGTTTTAAGGATATTTTGGCTCGATTTTTGCTCTGATTTTTGCCTAAAAAATAAGAAAAATATGCATTAAATTTTTTAAATTTTTTTTATTATTTTGATGCTTAAATTACTCAATGAACTCAACATCTATTTTTTTCATAAATATACTCTAATTTCATATTTTTTTTAAATTATTTATTTTTATAAAAAAATCTAATTTATTTATGAAATTAAATTTTTTAGAAGATAATAGCATCATAAATTATCAAAAATACCTACAATAAATATAAAAATATATCACTTATCACTATTACTTGAGAGAGATTTAGTTTTTGGATATTAGGGTGATATACATCTCTTTCCAAGAATGAGGTATAGAAGTATATCTATAAAATCTTTGGCAGCTTATAGGATATTAGCTTTGATAAAATGCTAAAATTCTCAGAAGAAAAATGTGCAATATCTATCTAGACTTGAGGCCTTATTCCAATGCCTTTTGTTAAACTTCTATCTCAATCTCATCTTTTATAATAGCTATTAATTCTAGTCCATAGATATTATAGTCGAGATTGGTGGCAACCAAGAAGAGATATATTCAAATGGCTAGAGCCATTGGGATTTGAATGTGCCAGCAGCAACCACCCAATTGATTTTTATGAGCACTTTTTATTATATAAAATTTTCATAAGCATAGAGACAAGGTCATATTCTTATTTTTTAAATATCAAATTTTTATGATATGATTGCTCATAATTGTCAACCTTTGCTAATTTTGTCATATAAGCATGAGCATTGTAATGCCTAAAAAAAAAAAAATCAAAATTTCATGATCTTTCTATCGTTCTCATGTTTTTGAATTTTAACAATATATTTTTGTTCATAAAATTTATAATTTAATTTGACAATTTATAAATAGTAATTTTTAGACAATATGTTGCATGTTTGGATTATTTTGTTCATTAAATGTAATACTAAATTAATATTTTTATATTTTATATTATTTTAAATAATAATATTAAATAATTATTTTATTTAAATAATTAAATTTTTTTATATTTTCTAACCATACAAATGATATAAGAAAGGAGGTGCTGACATGGGCTTTAGAGCAAGATATCGAAAGTAAGATTTTAAATCTTGTGGATGAGGATATCTCAATTTCTTTATAAAAAAAATACGTATCACCCTCTCTCAATCTTGCTTGGAGCTTCATAAATATGGTTTTTTATCTTTTTCTTTTTTTTATTTTTTTATTTTTTAATCTTCTTTCTTTCTTTCTTTCTTTTTTTCTTGCCTTTGTTTCTCACCTTTCTTCTTCTATGTTTTTCTTATCTATTTTTTTTGCTCCTTTCTTTTTTTATTTTTCTTTTTTTTTTTTTTATCTTTTCTTTTCCTTTTTTTTTTTTTCTCTCCCCCACAGGTGGGGTTTGTAGCTCAGATCCGTCCTAATTTTGTTTTCTCACAAAAGACAGAGTGGAACGGCTGGATGCCCTCCATCCCACGGGAATTAAAAACTGCACTGTTTACCAAATAAACTTCCCATAATTCCGCCAATAAAATTGCCAAAATAGAGCGGCCGTGCAATGTTTCTAGACCAGTCAAGTCTACCCCGAATTAGATTGAGGGCAGAATTTGCTGTTTGTTACCAAACAGCGAGGTATCTTTTACAGGCTGCATCGTAGCTGTCCATGTGAAAATCAATGGCACACCGCCCGTTCCTCGTTCGGAGACTCAATATCGGATTACGTGGCCCGCTTTCATTCGCTGGAAGAGAAAATGCTATGTTATTCGGAAGATATCAAAGTGGGCTAGGGATCGGTGGAATGGGGAGACGCGGAAATGCCCAGGAATCTTCGGTGGTTTCGCGTCTTCCTCCTTGTTTTATACCGTCGGCGAGGGATGTTTCAGGCTTCGATCTCGAACCGACCTCGTCTTCTGATCCAGGTCTCGATCTCTCGTTCCATTTCTTTGATCTTTTTTTGCAATTAAACTTCAGATGGTTGTTAGTTTATTAGTTTAGATAGAAACCCTAGTTTTTTTTCCTTTAATGAAATTTGTGGCTTACGTAAGACGATTTCTTTCAATTTTTTAATCTTTTTCATGAAATTGACCGAGGATTATTGGTGATTCTTTGGTATTCTTTAATTTGGTCCTGATCTGCTTTTTAATAATTCGGATCTGGATTTGGTTGTTTCGGAGGTTTCGTCCACCTTCTTGGTGATTTATCTTGTTAGATTCGCCGAACTAATCTGAAGCGAGGGTATCGACTATGCTATCAGTGTTTCAATGGTTGATATCTGCTGATTTAGGGTTTTTTTTGGTTGAAGTTTCAGTCCTCAAGAAATATGTTTTTCTTCCGCTATTTGTATCAAAGGTTTTTTTCTTTTTAAATATTGGCTAGGAATGTAATTTTTCTTTGGAACAAGTTTCTTATATTTTATAATCATTGTGATATTATCTTGTACAACTTGGTCCTGATTGGGTTCTTATGCGAATGTATTGATTTCTATGTTTTCACAGTGCATCAATAGTTAGGATTCGAATATGGCCAGTGGATTTGGGGAATCGTCGAGCAGGGAGCCCCAGAACTCTTCTTTTTCTGGAAGCAGTAGCAGCAGCAATGATGCGGGCAGCTTCGAATGCAACATCTGCTTTGAGTTGGCTCAAGACCCCGTTGTAACCCTCTGCGGTCACCTATTCTGCTGGCCGTGCCTTTACAAATGGCTCCATGTTCATGCCCATTCTCAAGAATGCCCTGTGTGCAAAGCCATCGTTGAAGAGGAAAAGCTAGTCCCTCTTTATGGACGAGGAAAAAACCCGACCGATCCACGGTCTAAGTCGGTCCCTGGTGTCAACATTCCTAATCGTCCTGCTGGGCAAAGGCCTTCAACAGCCCCACCACCTGACCCGAACAATTTCCCTCATTCTAACCCATGGTTTATGGGTGGGACTCCAGTGTCAAGCACGAGGCTCGGGAATTACACATTCTCTGCTGCAATTGGTGGTTTGTTCCCATTGCTGAGCTTTCAAGTTCATGGGTTCCCGGATGCAACTGCTTATGGACCTGCTGCTGGTTTCCCATATGGATATGCAAATGCATTTCACGGAGGGCATGCTCATGGGCTCCCACGACATGTGTCTCATGGACAGCAGGCTGATGTCTATCTGAAGGCGCTGTTGTTTCTGGTTGGTGCTCTTGTAGTTGCTAGTCTTGTTTGGTTTTAGACAGTTGTAATAAGTACATGATAGTTTTATTGATATGCATAAAGTATTGCCTGGTTTATTTGATTTTTGGGTGCCTTTAATATTACTACCATTTCAACCATGCGGTTGTAAACGACAATATCAATTGGTGGTTTATATCTGCACGAATTTGTTCATAGGATGTTTTGTGCTATCATATATTACATGTTCCTGGTGGCTTGTCAGTTGTATAATAATAAGTTTTCTAAAACACTTTGTTATGCTTTCTTTATCTGAGATCTTCTTTCAAGAAAGAGAGAAAATGTGTTGATGCTATGCTGCAAGTCTTTGCTCTTGGCTGATCGTGGGTTGCATTACCTGGAAAAGTTGCAGTTTGCTTTTATGTTTGATATGTTTTAAAGTTTGGTTTTTGCCATAGCATATTGCTAGGAGAGGGTGGTTGTATGTGCAAAAGAAACATGCAAATATGGAAAACAGAGTATAGAAGGAAACCAAAGAAATTAATGGGATATCGTTGGTTTTCAGAAGATAAAGATCTCTAGTTGGTTATATCTTTAAAGTGTTTCCATGCTATGTAATCTTTCATTCTAAGGCCATTTAAGAGGTGAAATTTGATTTGTGTTGTTGACATAGTTTCTGCTAGACAATAATAATATCTATAACCACCAAATTTTATCCCAGTGCTAGTGGTTTGGCTATAGATCTCTCTTCTCATTCATTTCTATCACAAAATACATCACATCTTGTCCTTGTTGACTTTCCAAAATCATTTGATAAAACTTTCGTTTGTGTTATATTTAGTCTTCTCTTGTTTTTAATGGTTGATTCAAATTTGATACGCTTATCTTATTTGGGACTGCTATATGGGCCAGCTAAATCATACCTTAATTAAATCATAGTAAGCATATAATAGCTCTTACCTTAACCTAGTTATCTCCTTACCATAATATCTGTTTGCGTGGGACTAAATTCTCTGCTGTGGGTTGTTCACTTGTTTATGTTTTTTGTTGTTTGCAACTAAAGCTAGAAATACAGCATTTCAAGTTTTTTTCCTTTTTTGTTTTGTTTTCCTCCAACTATAGTTGTAGGTTCGGGCTTAAGGGGCAACAAGATTTCAAAAAATTGGACAGTTTAAATGACATACTTGTTTTTTTGACCACTTGATGCATGGGCAAGGGGTCTCTAAATTACATGATTTTTGGTGTCTAAGCAGTATAGGGGTAGAGATCACATCCAGTGTCTCAAATCATCGATGTGGGACTCTCGTCATCCAATCTAGGCTTGATTGGATTTGAGTAGAGAACCACTTGAGTGCAGCCATGCTAATCTTTGTCTTCTTGATTTACTTTATCATTTGTTCCCTCCTTTCAATTCTATAAAAGAGTTGCGGTAGTAAATTGAGTATGCGTGTGTCAGATGATGCATGCATCAGGATTTTGAACTGGAAAGGAAGAGGTTATTTTAATAGGTGTAGGACATTTTTCTAAAGAAATAGTGGCATGTGCATCGTGGGGCTAGGATTAGAAATAATCGCCACTAGGAGGGGTTAAAGATGTAGAGGTGTAAAGGAGATAAAACAACTTTTAGGAGTTGACCATGATGATGGAGATACAAAGGGTAGAAGGGAGGTGCTTAAGCAGCCCTTTTGGAAGTCAATAATGGATATAAAGAAGCTTGGCATCATTGTGGAGATGTAGAATGAGAAAATCTAAATTTAGACGATATAGGTGAGTCTTCTATGCTAAATGGCAATGGGAAGTATCATATCTATCCCTTTTACTCAAATCATTGAAGTGCTCTCTTCAGGTTGAACAAAGTAATAGGATACCTTAGATTATGCTTCAAAGCCTTATGAAATATGTGAGGATTCTATCTAAAGAAGTTTATGGTGGATAAAAGGGCTATTTTGTCTCTACTCATTGGTTTTTGGTTGTCATTGGTAGATTCTCACAATTTTCTGCAGAATGCTCCCCAAGTTATTAGATGAATGTGATATATTTCATTTTGGAAGAGTGTGCACTAAAGTTATCTTTCTAATTGAAAAGCAAGCATGGATCATAACTTATAGCTCTTGAGACTTGGTGATTGATATACATTACTTTTTTCTCTCCTTTCTCATTTTGTGTCAATGGAAACAAACTTAGCAAGTGCACTGTGAAATTTTGTCCTCTTAATATTTTTTATTGTTTTCTTTTTCAATCTTTAGTAGGCACTGAATCATATACATAAATTCAAAATGTCATATCATATGATGGAAGATACCATCAGTTGCATGTGATTGGATGTTAATTAGGTTGGCCTCTAAAAGTGCAACCAGTTCTCGTATTTTTTCGATGAATTAGTGGCCATGTGATACTACCTGATTTAGCTTTGTAAAAGACTTAACAGCCAGGCTTCTCCATAGAAATCTGAAACTTTTAGCTGTGATATTGTCAGTGTTTTTATCACATTGGATGGTTTTTCATTTTCTCAAAAGTATAAGGGGGACTGGAGGATTTGTGGTAACTATTGATGCATCATTTTGTGTATTATCCAATATACTGTTTGTCCTGGGAGAAACTTAACTGTTATCTTTGAAATAACCATCATTTAGGTGTGGTAATATCTGGTTTTTCGGGTGCTATTCTTCTGGTAATTTTGCATCTCTATTGGAAGAAACTATAAATTTGGAAGATTAAGATGATTCTTTTCATACACATGCACCTTTTTTGGAATTTTAAGATTGGGAAGATTAAAAGTGAATCTGGAAATAAATTGACAGCAAAGCATGTCAAGATAGTGTCACTTGAAACTTTTGGGGCTTAAATTAGGTTGATTTGATCCAGGATACAAATTCGGGACTGACTTTTGGAAGATGTTGTGGGAATGCTGGTTCTTTTTGAACTATCTGAAACTTGCTCTGTGCAATTCTTCAGATAATTCTGTTTGTCCTAAAGGGTCTGATAAGGGACAGGTGACATTAGATCTGGTCCACACTGGAGATCATGGAGGCAAGTTAACATTGCCTATGCAGTGACTTTGGATCATGTGACTGGCTACTCAATGGTCAATTTTGCATTTTTACCCAGCTTGTTTTCATGTAAATTTTCCTTGACTTGATTCCATGTTGGCTATACCTTGAAATGGTAGATCAATGCTGTTTCAAGTGCATGTTCTCTCTTTTGTTTTTTTGTCCCTCCTATACATCAAGGGCAAGGCAGAGGGTGAGCGTTTGTGCAACAGTTATTGTATTATGACCTGGGTGGCATAGGTTCAAAACATAGAAATAGTCTTTCACAGGATAAGGCTGCATATATTTAATCCTGTAATGGCAAGTTGCTTGCACTGGGCCGCCCTTATACATCAGGGACATGGCACCAATCTGTTTGCAGTACAGATTCTGAGAAAGTGATCAGGAGAAATGCCAACTTACTTGATTATGTAAAAAGTTTTATGAGAACCGCGAGAAATCCTGGAGATTGTTATGTTGGTTGTTGTATGTCCTACTGAGGAATCTGAAGGTCCTTCTTGTATTTTCTGAGTGTGGAATCCAGTTTTGGGAAACCCATCTTCCCAAGCAATAAACTTCAGACCTCATTTCACCTTTTCCTTTTGCCTGTTGGACTGACTTGGAATTTAACTATACCATGTGCATTCTTTCTTTCTTCCTTATGGATTTGTCATTCTGACAATTGTGCTCCCACTTTCCGGATTTTGTTGTTGCAACAAATAAAGTTCTAGCATTGCCATGCCCTTCACTACACTTTAGTCTTCAATTCATACGACTGTTAACCCAGGCAGTCTTCATGATTCATCCTCCATCTTCACCCAAGCACCTAAAACTCTTGTTTGATCAAGATGATCATCAAATTACGCAATAACACTAATCAATTCTTCCTGATATGTGTTGCTATTTCTATTTAAGCTTGCTTTCTTATGTTGATTTACTGGTTGATATTTTCAGCTGATTACTTCTCACATTCTGAGGTACCGCCCACGTTTCGTACTATTTCCAATTTAACCACATGATCATTCCTTTTATCACTAAATAGAAGGTGCAGAACATTTGAGAATTCTTTATCCAAGGTGGCTTTTATATGCAAGTCCACACTTTATCTCGTTTCTACCTTGTGCCACATGTGGGTCTAGTACAAAGTGCTGTGAAAGGCACTTCTCCCCTCGCATCTCTTTTTATAATAAAGAATTTGTACTTTTTTTTTTTCTCTTGTACAACAATTGGCCTCCCTTGTTCATGGAAAGTGCTGTTATAGGCACTTCTCCCCAGCTCTCTCTTTCTCTCTCTCTCATGGAATTGGTATATGCTCTCTAATGATATTGTTGTTGCTAGCTGTTTCTCTTCACTGGGTAAAAAAGTTCTGTCATACCATCCTGTTAGAAAGAAATATATACCTTGCCTTGGTTGATTTTGATTTTGGGCTGAACCAAGTAAATGTTGAACCCAGCTGAAAGACACACCTTGCTTGGATGTTATGCTGGCCCCTATCTAATAAAACCAGTTGATTGATGTTTCACGTTTGTCATCTTTGCTTCTGTCACTCAAACTTTCAACTCTTGAGCAATAATAAAACCACGAGATGGATGTTTCAGCATTATCATCTTTGTTGCACTGATGCACTTTCAATTCTTGATTATTCGATGAGTTAAATTGTTACAATATCAATAAGTTAATAGCCATACCCTTTTTCTTTTTTTTCTGTTCAAGTACCAGCATCTAGCATTTTTTGACAAAGCAGAGTGATTCAGAGCTGCATACGTCCAGTCCACCTCAAACCCATATCTATGTCTATGCTTTATTTCTGACAATTATTACTCCATGGTACCTCTTGGCTGTTAATTATCGCGGTAATCGGACCTTCTGTGTATGTGGAGCCGTGCATGCAACTTTTATCAAAATAACACCACTGTCTTGAGTGACGTGATGGGAGTAATCTGCCAGTTCCATCAATGAGAGGTACAAAAATACTCTTGTTTGAAATCTAGCTTGTTTTACATTAGATATGATCAAGTCCACAGAGTTATTGCAATTGGTATTAAGAAGATAGTGTAGCAATTTTTCTGCTCAGCACATGGCCTCTCTCGGAATGCAGTCAGATGTCTTCGTCAATGATGTTGAGCTGGGATTTGCTTTTAATTTTTGAATAAACCAAGCATTCTTGTTGATTACCTAAGATAAATATGTCACTGTAGCTCACAACCTAAATCCCGTACAGCATATTCTACCATCATTTCTGTTTTTCCTATAGATCGACCTACAATCATGTTGCTGTGGCTGCAGCAACAAAACTAGAGACCTGAGTATTGTCTCAGTATTCATACAACGGGTCAACGGTGGACTCCTGACTGGGGTTGAAAAAAATGTTTGATCCCTGCAGTACCTGGAGCGTGTGTGGGGTTTGAAGTCTCAAATCCAGGATACTGGTTACTTGAGTGACATGTAAGCATGTAAAATAGAGCGGAAGTTGCAGTCTCTGATTAATGTAACATAGACCCTTGTGGGAATGGCATCCATTCCTGGGTGCCTGGATGCATGGGTTGCGTGTTAAAGAAGAATACGGTATGCTGCTCTGGTTAAATAGATCTCAGCTTTTGGTGTTTGTGGTTAATTAGCTAATATATACTAGTGCTGTGTTAGCTTTTAATATCCTGTATTGATCTATCATGAAAATTTCGTAGTTCAATGCCCTGCAAAAGAGGGCAGTATGTTTAACTTGCAAATAGGGCTGATACTGGATTGGATACAAAAATATGCATATCCATATATATTTTGTTTGACAAATATAAATACAGTTGTGGATATTATTTGGATACAAAAATTTATATTTATTTTAGATGAATATTGATATAATTCAGATACTAAAAGTATGGATATAATTATGGATATAAAGTTTGATAATTAAATTTTGTGATTACAAAATCAAAGATATTGCTAAATAGATGATAAATCAAATTGATAGTAATATTTATATGATCGTATAATTTTTTTAAAAATTAATAGAGACTATATAAAATTATATAGAATTATAGATAAATTTAGATATTTGGATATGGATCGGATAGTTGTCTATACATATCCATATCCATGTTTTTTTGACGGATATGGATACAAATATGGATATTAATCAGATTTTCAAATTTTTATTTAATTTAGATATGAAAATAAATCTAGATGAATATTATCCATACTATTTTTACGGCTGCCTGCAAACCATCGGACAACAGTTGGTCATGGCTGACAGAGAATGATAAGCTCTGAAATTAGGGGACCAATTGAATGCAGTAAAATCCATTTGGGTTACTGTATGGTAACTCACTTGCAAAACTCTTCATCTTGCTATACGTGTTTTGGATGAGTCCACCCTCTTGTAACCGCATCAGCATTATAGAGCTAAAAAATATCTTTCTCCCTGTTGAGATATACTGACTGACCCCTGTACGCCGATTTATCCTCGGATCGGTCTGATCGATGTCCGACTCTACCCACCGGACAGACAAACGACTCCGACGGACGACTTCAACAATGGCTGCCGATAATATCCGACCGAAGGTATACCGGTCGAACAGACCCATACTATTTCTGACTGACCGAGTGGTCGAACCCATATCGCCGACTCATTGTCGGCCGAACCCATATCACCGACTCACTGTTGGGGGTGGCAGCCAACGCCCGACTTTCACAAGGCACCAGATCAGTCGACGGTGTCTCTGAGTCACCACCCGATGATCCGGCAGCCGAATACCGACATACAGTCGGTCAGCCCGTCCAAATACCGTACAATCGCTATGGGCTGTTCTCCTACCAAAGACATGCTGTACGACCACTGTGAGGCGCTATCCTGCTAAGGACATGGGTTAATGACCTGACAACCCACGTCGATTTGACAGCTTCGGACGATTTGACAACTCTTTAATTGTCTGCACCATTAATAACGGGACCATACCGCATTCTACTATAAAATGGGGTAAGACAACAGTCTTGGTAAGCTATCTCAAGCTTTCTCAAGCGGGTAAGCGCCTCTAAGCTCTTGAGCTCTCTAGCTCTCTCTCCCTCTCGCTGAGTTCCACTGTTGCCTAGTCTCCTCTCTGACTTGACCGTCGGAGGGTCCCCGCCGGAGGCATCTCCGATTAGTGAGGACTTTTCTTGCAGGTGCGTGACCCCGGCGATCGGGCGACGAGGGGATTGGCCGCAACAGATTTGGCACGTCAGGTAGGGGTCGACAGAGGTAAGACAACGAGCTCCATAGAGCTTGAAAAATCTCTCGAGATGACGAAAACCAGAGCTCAGCGATCGAGAGCTATCGGATCGGCGAGGCACTCTTCTCGTCGGGAAGAGGCCCCTCCTTCACCCTCCATGGCGGAACCCAGCTCTCCGCATCCGGTGGTGACCACGGAGGCGTAGATCGCGGCAATCGTGCGGCATATGATCGTTCTGACGGATGCGATCAAAAATCTCCAACAATAACTGACCCAGTTGCCGCAACCGCCGGCGGTACACCCTATGCTGTCTAGAAGCAGCCGCCGACGCCCGCGTCAACTTCCGTCTCCTCCTCAAGAGCAACTGTCCTAGCACTCCCACCGAGAAAGGGGGAGGCGGCCACGGTGCGACACCCATCGATCTCGGCGTCTCTCTCCTTCCCAGCTAGAGCGGGCAAGGAAGGAGAAGCGGTCGCGGACACCATCCGCCTCACTCTCAAATTCGTCGGGAGGTTCGACCCCTGGGGTTTCTCAACACCGACGGTTAGACGACTACGAACGCAAGTTCGAAGAAATCAACCGTCGGCTTGCCCAGCTCCAGGCGGATGGTTAGAAGTCTTCGAACGACGTCGACTTTTAGACCACCCAATCTCTCTCCCGATTTATTCTCAACGAACCGATCCCTAGTCGGTTCAAGATGCCTCATGTGGAGTCATACGACGGCTCCACCGACCCAGTTGACCACCTGGAGAGCTACAAGGTTCTCATGATAATTCAAGGGGCGATCGATGCCCTCCTCTGCATCGGCTTCCCCGCCATGCTTCGTAAAGCTGCCAGGGCCTGGTACTTCAGCCTCCGCTCGGGATGTGTCCACTCCTTCGGACAGCTCGAGCATTCTTTCGTGGCCCGTTTTAGCACTAGTCGGGAGCCGCCACGAACCTCGGACAGTCTTTTCTTCCTTAAGCAGGGAGAAAATGAGACACTCCGATACTTTGTGGCTCGATTCAATGCGGCCACACTTGAGGTCCGGAACCTCAACGAAGACATGGCTATCTCGGCCATGAAGAGGAGGCTAAGGAGGTCCCGATTCACATATTCCTTGGACAAGACCCTCCCCCGGACATATGCCGAATTACTGGAGCGCGCATATAAATACATGCGTGCGGACGAAGGAGCTTCCGACTGACGTCTGACCGAGGGCACGGGCCAGAAGGAGAAGCAGAAGAAAAATCGAGCTCATGCTGAACCCAGCAGGCCCCATCGATAGACGGGTCTCGCCCCGACGACGGAGTCCGAGACTGACGCATCGCAGGTATGACTCCTGCATCCCTCTCTCCGCTCCTCGTGCACAGATCCTGATGGAGATCGAAGGAGCGGAATATCTACGACGGCCTCGGCCTTCGAAGGCAAAAGACCTCGACCAACGCGGCTCGATCGCCGAATCTACGGTTCGATTGTCGAATCTACAGCTCGATCGTCGAATCTACGTCTTGATCGCTGAATCTACGTCGAATCTACGGCTCGATCGTCGATCGTCGAATCTACGGCTCGATCGTCGATCGTCGAATCTACGGCTCGATAGCCGATCGTCGAATCTACAGCTCGATCGTCGATCGTCGAACCGACGGCCTTGCCCTCTGAAGGCAAAAGGCTTCGACCAACGTGACCCGATCGCCGAATCTACGGCTCGATCGTCGATTGTCGAATCTATGGCTCGATCGTCGAATCTACGGCTCGATAGTCGATCGCCGAATCTACAGCTCGATCGTCGATCGTCGATCGTCAAATCTACGGCTCGATCATCGATCGTCGAACTGACGGCCTCAGCCTCTGAAGATATAAAAGGTCTCGACCAATGCGGCTCGATTGCCGAACCTACGGCTCGATCGCTGAATCTACGTCGAGTCTACGGCTCGATCGCCGATCGCTGAATCTACGGTTCGATCGCCGAATCGATGGCTCGATCACCGATCGTCGAATATATGGCTCGATCGTCGATCGTCGAATCTACGGCTCGATCGTCGATCGCCGAACTGTCGGCCTCGACCTCTGAAAGCAAAAGGCCTCGACCAATGTGGCCCGATCGCTGAACCAACGGCTCGATCGTCGAATCTACGTCTCGATCGTCGAATCTACGTCTCCTTCGCCGAATCTATGACGGCCTCGGCCTCTGAAGGCAAAGGGCCTCGACCAACGCAGCTGGCTAACTTACCGACTTAGTTTCGACTAAGAAGGACAAAACGTCAGGACGACCGCAGTCGCGCTCGCGACATACCGACTTGGTCACGACCGGTCGAAGGATATTCGGCTTGCCACCATTTATCATGCACCATGATGTACCCGCCTAATCAAGGTCCGGGCAATGGGTATTCGACTTGCGACATACCAACTTGGTCACGACCGGTCGAAGGATATTCGGCTTACCACCGTTTATCATACGTCTCGACGTGCACGTCCGACCAAGGGCCGGACAATGGATATTTGACTTATCATCATTATTCTATCCGAATACGTCAGACACTACTCGACTATCAGACTCTACGGGATGATTGTGCCGACAAGCTACGTTCGGAGATTGGCCGACATCCGACCCGATGTGCATGCTCGACCAAGGTCCGGACGACGGATGCTTGACCTACAGTCGGGACGACTCTCGACCATCGGATCCTATGCAACCTGTACGACAGTCAGGATGCCAGCCTGCGATCGAGGCTTGCTTTGTCCTTAGCATGGCGCATGCCACTGACTACCTTGAATCAACTACGCTGGATCCTATCGAACGTCCTAACGAGGTATGTCGGAACTACGACCTATACACTCGGGGATGTCTCGGCATGACCACTCCTTTCGTCTGAGGCCGCCGCCCACGTGGTGATACGGGCCAACACGACATCGAACTCAGGAGTGGGGGGGGCAACTGTTGGGATATACCGACTGACTCCCGTACACTGACTTATCCTCGAACCGGTCCGACTGACGCCCGACTCTACCCACCGGACAGATAGATGACTTCGACAACGACTCCGACGGACGACTTCGACAATGGCTGCCGACAATATCCGACCGAAGGTATGCCGGCCGAACAGACCCATACTGTTTCCGACTGGCTGAGCGGCCGAACCCATATCGCCGACTCACTGTCGGGGGTAGCAGCCGACGTCCGACTGGCCGAGCGCCCGAACCCATATCACCGACTCACTGTCGAGGGTGGCAGCCGACGTCCGACTTTCACAAGGCACCAGATCAGCCGACAGTGTCTCCGAGTCACCACCCGACAATCTGGCAGCCGAATACCGACATACAGTCGGCCAGCCCGTCCAAATGCCGTACAACCGCTATGGGCTGTTCTCCTACCAAAGACATGCTATATGACCGTCGTGGGGCGCTGTTCTGCTAAGGACATGGGTTAATGACCTGACAACCCACACCGATTTGACAGCTCTCGGTGATTTGACAACTCCCCAGTTGTCTGCATCATTAATGGCAGGACCATACCGCATTCTCCTATAAAACGAGGTAAGGCAACAGTCTTGGTAAGCTATCTCAAGTTTTCTCAAACGTGGGTAAGCGCCTCTAAGCTCTTGAGCTCTCTAGCTCTCTTTCCCTCTCGCTGATTTCCACTGTTGCCTAGTCTCCTCTCTGACTTGATCGTCGGAGGATCCCCATCGGAGGTATCTTCGGTCAGTGAGGATTTTCTTTGCAGATGTGCGATCCCGATGATCGGACGACGGAAGGATTGGCCGCAACACTGCCAAATTTATCTGGTGGGAACCTCCCTCACAAGAGGACACTAGTCCTATAATTTGTCGCTGTTGTTTGTCTGCAGGAAAAGCAACATTTGATGCAGCACTAAGGTTAATTACTATTGGAAAATCTTGTCAACCAGACAATGATGTGATTGTGCTTTGCATTTTAGAAAAAGATTTA
Source organism: Elaeis guineensis (assembly GCF_000442705.2). NCBI lineage: Eukaryota > Viridiplantae > Streptophyta > Magnoliopsida > Arecales > Arecaceae > Elaeis > Elaeis guineensis. Next base: position 123,789,152 of record NC_025998.2, read on the forward strand.
TAGATTTGTGACCCTTGGGAATGGGCATTTAGTTCAAGCCATCTAGACTTGCATGTTATAACCTCATTAACTTCGTTTCTGAAACGTTAGAATTGTTTTACTTCATAAGCTAGATTATTTAATTACAAGGTTCATTATTTTGAACAAACTGAAGTAATGATGTGTTACAATAGCCATGTTGACAGTCTATATCCATTCATATGGGTCTGTTGATTTGTTCTTTTTTCCTTCAAGAGAATGGTCACCCATCAGAAACTCATTAAGAAAATGAATCATCAAACAAAAATGGAGAAACTACAACATGCCTACGAGGTGAACCGTGCTCTGCACATGAACAACTCGTCTTTCTGACCACAGACCACGATCGAATATGAGATTAGAGCTCAAAGCTTCCGTTGTAGTTTCTTAATCAGCGTTATTAATGCAGTAAAGGTCCGGGCATTACGTGCCTTTCAGATGAACCGCAGTGATGCAGCCATTCCAGCCGATCTTGGCTCTTTGCCATTACCGTGTATTCTCCAAGCATCCCATAAATTACGTTGTCCAAGATCTTTCCGTTTTTCCTTGAAGAACTTGAATAAATCTTGACACAGACGTTTAATAAAATGGCATTTGAAGAATATATGTGGGGTTAGCTATCATCCAAATAGACTGGATGATTCAAGCTGACCCCAAGAAAGTTGGGATAAGATCAATATGGTCATGATTATTTGGCTAGTCTATGTCATCTCGGTGCTTTTCATTCAAAGAACCTATCCAATCATGTCTGTTGCAATTCAGTCATATATTTTAGCCTTCCCAAACCTCTTGTGATCTGAGGATTTTTTTTTTTTTTGTATTATTTTTGTAGGTGAAAAATCTTAAATAGATTGCTCTTATTCTTCACAGCACATTGATTTGCCTTTAGTATGTGCTCCATTTCCCTATGCTTCTCCCCACCCGACTCCCAGTGCTCCTTTTCCTTGTTTTTGTGTTATTACTTGTTTCCATTATTAATTGTCACTGTTTCCAGCCACTTCAATACCATTGATCCATCCATATGCTTGGAACTATTCCCTGGTTTGGATCCTCCTTGTTGAGGATGACTGATCGAAATTTTATTTTGACAATGATGGCTATTGTGTTTTATCATGCTGTGGATTTTTTGATTTGCTAACCGGTTATCCAACAAAGGTAGACGTGCTCTCACCCGTAGTTCATTGGGCCTGGGACTCCCTTTTCTTTAGCCTTTAAAAAAAAAAATATTTGTGCATCTATGCTACGTTTGAAGTAGATAACAAATTGCCGAGATGGATCTTCAGCAAAATGAGATCAAAGAAATGCCATTATATTCAACTGTTATAAGAAAAGCAGACAAACAAACTAGATGGTGGACCAAGAAAGAAAGCAAAACATATTGATTTTTCTCCTATTTTATTGCCTCAGGAACAAGAGGAAGAGGAGGAACCAGTGTAGGGCCATTTTTTGTGGGAGGGAACTGGATGAGGAGGCTTGGCTTGGCATGACCTAAAACTGCCAACCACGAATTTAAGGTCATATTTGGTTGAGAAGAGTTGAACTTCGAAATAGAAATGAAAATAAATGACTCATTCTAACCATTCGATTGGGAGGAGTCTTATTCTTATTTTGATTTTAGAGAAAAATGAGAATACTTCAATCATCTAAAATCTAATTCATACTTTCTCTTAATATTTAAATCTTATTCTAATTTCAATTCCGACTCTAATCACAAACCAAACATATTGAGAGATATAGTTGTTCGAATTTATTATTATTCTGATTCTGATCGAAAATCAAATATGCCCTAAAAATTGCCCTATTTTTGTGTCATTGAGACTATTTCATAGAGACTCACTTTTGGGATTTTAGCAAAAGGTTGGCAGACAAATTGGTTTGCTCCATTGATGAATATATACATTTATTTCCCTTCTTTCACATTTTATTAGTAATTTTCAAAAGATTAAAGTCCACTGGTACCTAGTTTATACTGTATTATTATTATTATTATTTTTGGTACAAGCAGATGCTCACACCAATCTAGTATAAGTACACTATAAAAAATTAAAAAATAAAATATCTTGCAAGGTTTCTGAGCAAGTCTGATTCTAACGCTAGGTCACGAAGATAGATCCGAATGTCATGGAGTGGATGGGCCTTCAATTACATCATGTCATCCTGAATCCAGCCTATCATGGTGGCAGAAGCTCCCTTAATGATAATCCTATTTGTTCGTAGCTCCTGTCGGATACGGATAATACCTGTCTAAGCGGCGCAAAGTTCAGCTCTTAAGACGGAAAGCTCAAAGAGATATGAATCCTCTATTACCAACAATCTAACGTCTGATCTTTGGATGACAAAGCCAGTACCACACCTACTATCTTTGATGCTACCATTGAAATTAATTTTGACAAACTCCTAAAGACAGGGCCGGTCCTGATATTTTTTAGACCTAGGGCTAAATGAAAAAATGAGATCTTCTCTATTAAAAATTAACATACTTTAAATATTAATTATCATTGAAAAATTAATCTACGTGCAATAATTTTCTATAGATATATTCGTTAAATAGTGTATAAAATCCATCATTAACCTATTTAATCATTTTTCTTGTTATAATATTGTAGAAAGTCATCCTTGTATCCTATTGGAACATCAATATAAGGTCTAGGCCTAGGGCCTGGGGCGGTTGCCCAATTTGACCTGCCCCAGGGCCGGCCCTGCCTAAAGAGGAGGCCCTCAAAAAATGAAAATAACTATTCGGGTTACTACAGGAGCAGCATGGGATCCTCAGAAATTGGAGACATCAAGGAGCGGGTCAGCAGCATTGAAGTGGCTATACTCCTCGACTACGCAGAAGGTTCTCTTCAGCATCTAGTGAGAGGGTATCACCTTTGCTTCAAAGATCGAGCTGTTTCTAGAGAGTCAGATCCGGTAGACGATTTATGCCATCCTTCCCTCCAAGTACAGGTCAATCCCTCAACAGTACTCTAGTGAATCGCATCTATGAAGAGATCCAGCCAAGGATCGCTGCTTGTCTCCCACAATTACCATCCATCCTCCTCCAAATGATCAGCCTCGCTCTCGAACATTGTACTCCATCGACTCATCCTCTAGCTCACAGACTGGATAGAAAATCGCAAGTTCCATACTCCTGTCCTTGAGTTATGTACGCATCGGAAGTTGGTCTCAAACAATCTTCCAGAGAAAGAGTCTCATCTTGGGATGAGCAACCACTCTCTAAATTCAAGCCGCCTCAATCTTGGTACTCACTGCAAGCTTGCATATTTTAGATAGATCTCTCGCGGGAGCTCTTGAGCAACAAAAATGGCTCCACACCTTCAAGTTCTGGCTTTGATGGATAGGAATCGGGATGGTGAGAATTCGATCGGTGAGCGGGCCATCCAAAAGATGGATGATGTTCTATGCTCTCCAACCTCTACCATCAGTCGTGAGCAAGTCACAGTCATGAAGCTGGTCATCCATCTCTGTGCTGACGTAGGTCGGCCACTAGTGGAAAGGCAAACTAGAAACCGAGGCCACCGGCCAGCCACTGTATTATCTTTCATGTCCATAGTTATCTTTTGATAAATACTCTCATATATAATATAAATTTATGGCCTAAAACCTTTGGTATAATTATATGATGATGACAAGAAGACAAGGAATCTCTTGGTAGGATAGGATGAGTAAGCAAGTCTACCAACTAAAATAAGTCCCGGACTGCTCAAGATTTGTCAGTGGACGAATCAGCTCGCCATGGGACAGGGTACATCTTATCTTGATCAGGAGAACATCCTCCATCAAATGTTCAGGATAGTTTCTATTACTTCACAATCTTGTATTTCTACAGCTGCAGACCAGAACAAAGTGCCCTATCAGCTCACTTTCGTGTGTGTGTGTGTGTGTTGGATTAGTGTTTCTATGTTTCAATAGATAACATTTTGTCCCAGGTCTGAAGAGCAATTCTCCTTGGATTAGTACTATGACTAAACAATTTATGCCTATGTTATTGAGTGGTAAGTTCAATTTTATGAGCTAGAAACCAGGGCTAAGCACTAATCCTCAGGAACAACCCTAGGGCATTTGGTTTGAGTAATTGAAAAAAAAAAAATGAATAGTAAAAAATATCTCTATAGAAAATTGGAACCCCTTATGCCACCAGTTATTCCAATATTTTTTTTTCACCACTATTTTTGAAATAACTTCTGGCTGAAGTTTTTTCTATAAAAAGATAAAAGGCTAGTATAAATGATAGTTTTATATGAGGAATAGTTTAAACAACTCTCTTTTTTTTTTTTTTTTTTCCACTAAGATTCAACAACTCTCTTTTGCAATGTCTGTCTGGTATAAGCAAATTTGCCTAGTATAACTATTAGTTACATATGTATATTTTCTTAAGGTCGCTTGGTATGTAGAAAATATGTTCCAAATCTTATGCTTTTTTCATTCCCCAACCAAATGTTATCTTAAATATCATGATCACTACATGAAATAAATTGCTTCAGAAGGCATGCCATGCAGGCACAACCCCTTGCTCCCTAAAAGAAATTTTCATGGTTGTGTGGGTTGGTGTTAACATAATATTTTCCTAGAATTATCAAGGCTTCTGTAAGAAATTTTCACTCTTTAGCAACACCAACATCTGAATATCCCTGTGCACCTTGAAAAAGACTAGACCAGACTTGGGTTGAAACACTTTGCTTTTTGTGTTCTGCATGGTTAATTTTTACAGTAAAGGCCCACAAAGTGGAAAAATTACATTTCAAGAGACCCCGTAGAACCCATATCAGCATTCAAGATGAACTCAAACTGCAAGGAAATCACTGTGGATAATGGAAAACAACAATCTCCCTGCCAAGCTTGTTTGGCAACCCAGTCCTATTTAAACCTAGTTTAAATAGGTTATGTAAACCTATTTTGTAGCTTCGTGTATGCACCTTGCCGAACGTTATTGCACTGTACTCATTTTTGTTGGTGTGGGGCCCTTAAACATATTTAAGATAAGTGCATGAAGATAATGTGGATGCCATGGTGTAAATAAGTCATTAAAAAATAGATATTCTAGGTAGACAACTAAGTACAGCGATCAGAGTGCAGCATTGTTGACTTGGACTGACTTGCAGGTCCCACAACCAAGTCAGAACTCAGCTTAAATAATCCCCTTTTGATATTTCTATAATTATTTTTGACTATTTTGATTATTTCTCTAATTATAATAATATTTTGGTATGAAATGACTTCATCTGATGCAGGGTTATTCGCTGACGCAATAGCCGCGGTACTACTTCGAATTCCCCGTCTGAGCGTTTCCTGCGGATCAGGTACACCATCCGGCCTCTGACACAATGTACGGAGGCAGTAAATGATGCCACGTGCTCGTCCATGTGAAGCAGGTGATGCAGGAAAGTACCCCCCCTGCTTGACACGTGGAGCGGTGAAATTTGTTCTGTATCTGAAATTCTGCGTGCTGGCGGCCGCAGCTGATCCATGGTGCTGAGAGATGGTATCATTAACACACGGGATGCCAAGGGTATCGCCATGTGGGATTGGGGGTAAGCCGGAGCTTTTGCCCCTGAAGGCTCTGACAATTGGGACCCACCGGTGCCGGTGGGCGGTGGCCGCCGGCGTGGTTCATGTGGTCAATGAGGATTCATATTGGTCCCGTGCTAGATTACCTGCCCCTCTCTATTTCATAATGTCTCATTATTAAGATAAATTTTTTCTTCCAGAAATATGGTAGGAATGACATAACTTTAGTTATATATATATATATATATATATATATATATATATATAACCTGCTTGTTTGCTGCTCAAAATGGTGCCAACCATCAAACCTAAGTTCAATTGGCCAAAACTATGAATTAATATATACATATTGCCAAGAATGCATATTGTATCAACATATTTGGAGCCTTTTCAGTTAATTTATTGATCAAATCCTCTGATTTGAATCACATATTACCATCCAAATTAATATCAGGAAGGGTCTTGCCAACATACAACGAGGATTTTCCCCCCTTTTTGGACAAACACAATGGATGGATAAATATGACTTTTGATCCCTTAGCAGGCAGATAAGTTCAACATGATTAAGGGTGGAGGGGTAGTTTCATGTTAAAATTAGTTTAACATTGCTTTGGACAAAGTATAACAAACATATCATGTATCTTGACAATGTGCTCTCGCAGAGTGTCTATCATCTAGAATAGAATAGACTGTGTCATATCATTCATATTGAAAACATATCTTGATGTGTTTTTTTTTTTCTTTTCAAAAGCTTAAAAAAAAAAAAAGGCAAAAGGTGAGAGGCGAGGAACTTCATTCTCAGTTATTAAAAAACTTGTTGGCTTCATTACAATACAAGTTTTATGGGCAAATAGTGCTTTTTTTTATGTCACTTGAAGATGCTCATTAGTAACCTTAAGATGTGTTGAAGTGCTTCATTTAAGCTAGTCCATGTACATATCAAAACCGGCAACACAAACCATCACGTGATTTAGCTAGAATTCATTGCTCCCAAAAAGATTGATAATCTAAAATATTAGAAAAGCCAATCTAAGTAATTGACGAGTAGGTGATCATGCTGAGTTGGAGCATTACTCCATTCTAATTAGCTGGGCTCAGCATTGTGATTCTATTCTAAAAATAATTCTTAAACCTAAATGATTGGGACGTAAATTTTAATCTAACAATGAAGTAGGTCTTAGTTTAATAATTAGTCTAATGGTTTTGTACCAAAGTGAGGGTTTGACTTGGTAATATCTCTTATGTTGATACAAGAGGTTGGGGTTCAGCCCCATTCTTGTTTCTCTACTTGGCCATGCTTCAATCTGTTCTAGTTCTTTTTGAAATAAATGAATGAAAGGTGTCATATATTGTATAAAGTACAACAGGTGCCAAGGACCACCAATATGGGGATCGGCTCATGGAAGAGTCACCACCAACCCCAATTGCCCTGCCATAGGATCTACATTTTGCCGATTGTTATTTTATAATAAAATGATTAATTTATATTTGTGTACCATGATTTTTGCTTAGATTATTTTTGATCCAATCTGAAGGGAATTGCATTAGGTTCTGCTTTAATTTTTCAACCCAATTTGAATATAGATTGAATTTGGATTGTAGCCATTCTCAATTCAAGCGGACCTGCTGCACGTCAATATTGCAATGCTTGCAAAGAGAGACAAAGAGGCTGTTACTGTAAAACTCTGGAGGAAAGAAAATAAAGTCGGTATTAAATCAAGCTAGAGAATTGCTAAGAGTTAGATTGATATAGACCGCGAGTGGATCTGCAAAAAAAATCCTAGAATCAGTGGGATACCCCTCAGTTTAAGAATCTTCTATGCTTAAGTCAGTTAGTTTTGAGGATAAATAGTGGAAATAGAGAAAATGGAAGGTAAGGAGAAAAGTTTTGAACGAAAAGAGTGAGCACTTTTGGTTTCGTTCAGTGGGAAAAGAGTTCAGCAGAGTCTGGACTCTTTAAATTATGACTTATTTTTCGAAGAGTATCTTATCCTTCTTTATATAGAGAGGATTTGCTTAGATCGTTAAGAGAGTTTATTAGGCCATTAGGAATTTGTTAGGCTGTTAGTTTGTTATAATAGAATGATCAGCTATATAGAAATCGTAGGCTGTTCAGCCACGTAGTAATTAGCTATAGTATAGCTGAAAGATAATAATTGTAGAGTTGGACGACAGCTGTAATGGAGCTATAGAGTAATTATCTTTTTTTTAGATTAGATCGGTTCTCGACGGATGTCTCCTATGTCCCTTATGACAGATCGGACAAAAACTGAGCTAATCATGATATACTCTATTGAAATTCAATCCAGACTAATTCAGATCAGCATAAAATCGATCTAAGAATCAAATCAGATCGATATTTTATCGATTTGGATCAAAAATTGATGTGATTTTTAGATGATTTTTTTTTTTTAATTTTGCCACGTAGCCAAGAATCGGATAACTGTACCAAAAGAAGCCATTATATACGGCAAACCAATATGACATGGGAACTCAATTCAAACCTTCGATTATGAAGATAATTTATGAGCACGGATCCCTTATTGTACCCCGCATGCATAATTTATAAGCATTAGCATGATGGCTTTGGAAATGAAGAAGATGCATGAGATTCATTAAATATGCCGGGCCAAGTACTTAGGTTCAAGGGAAGAGAGCCTTGCTATATATGCTAGCAGTACAGAAGAGAACGACACCACACCATGTGCTGATGCGTAAATGCCCACTCCACCTCCCCCTTGTGTTAATTAATTCCCCGGCGCCACCCATCACTGTGTGGGAGTGAACCACACCGAAAGTGAAAGCCCCTCTTAAAAGAGTACCCATACGCCTGAAAGGCAGGACACAAATTAAAGCATCCTCCTGCCCTATCTTGAAGAGTTAGAATAGTTGCAGAGGTTTCACGAAAGCCAAGCAACCCATCCACACCAACTCTTTGGCCTGAAACATAACAAGTACTAGAAGCCAGAAAGAAAGCTCGCACTGAAGAGAAGGATGCAACAACAGCAAGACGTGGCCTTCCCAGCTAAAGGAAAACATACAAGGATCACTACCTAACTGGATTGCAAAAATATCTATGTTGATTAGAAATATGAGAGTGACGGTGTGAGAGACTTTTTGCTTAATGATGAATTAAAGGAGGTAAAGGTGATGGGTCACATGTGGATGGGGACGCTACAACCCCCATCTACTGTTGACTGGATGGCGAAATGAAGCAAGAGAAGCTTATTTTTACTGTTATAACGATTCTGAAGATTTGATCATTGCTGATGAAACTTGATTGAAAATGGATTTGAATTATATCTTTCATGTGAAAGAATGATGTATCTTTTTAAGCGATATCAACCATTGGATAGCATAATGACTGCTATAAAATCTGTACGGATAGATAAAGAGAAAGGTTGAATGTTTTGACAGCTGTGCAACGCATGATCCATGATTGATGTCACGAAAAAAAGATCGGTCATTCTTTCCCACGAAAGATACAATGCGATCCCGATGTAACTATGTTAGGGTTATTTAATTGGCTATAGTACCGGAGAAGATGTCTGTCGGTTAGAATAATATTAATTGAGTTAACCTCAAGCAGTGAGGTCATCTCAGCGTCTCCCAGTAATTAAACACGTGCTGTACTTGATTAATTTAGACTTGAGAGCTAAAACAGAGCTTCCTATCACCCAAATTTTCTATTGTCTTTTGTATATAAAGTTTCTCTATTTACATGGACAAATACTAATTTATTTCATATATCATTTATTCATTTTCCTTTTGAGATTAATTTGAATGAGCAAGGTAAAATCTAGAGCTACTAGGTTGAATAATTCATATTTCGCGCTTTTGAACTGGCAATTTTACCTGGTCGTTCCGGGATTGGTTTTTACGCGTGCCAGCTGAACGTGTCAGAGAGCGCGGACGAGGCGGCGTTTCGGACCGCAACGTGGCAGGTTTGCCACGGGCACCACGTCCGCAACTTCCAGCCAGCTCCCTTGTTTAGACCTCCATGCCCTTCCACCGCGTACGGTGCAGTACACCTGTCCACCTCTGCCAGTGAGGGCAATATCGTAATTCTACAGTCCGGCGAAAGCCTCCCGCGTCCTACTGTCGGCGACCTTTTCCCCGTACGTCAACTGCAAACTAGTAAAGATATTATTATCTTGTTCGCCTATAAAAAGATTATAATAAACGAAGTCACTGGGTCGCCGCTTTCCCATTCCCATCAGCATCCAGCCATCCATTCCCATCAAACCCGGCTGACTCAACACCAATCTCAACGCATTAAAAAAAAAAAAAAACTTTCATTTGGTTTGACTGCTCCGGAGCGTCTTTTATATATAAATATCCATGCTTACTCTTTTCTCTCAAGTTCCACATCGTGGCCGACGCTTGCTCGATCTCCTTCGTCGGACCAATGCCTCGATCCGGTCACCTCCTCTTCGGCTTCTCCCTCCTCCTTCTGTACTCCGCCGCTGCCGCCACCGCCGCAGCAGCAGCAGGAGGCGGAGATGGGGTGCCGAGATTCCGGGAGGCCCCGCAGTTCTACAACTCCCCGGGCTGCCCTCCGCCGCTCCCACCCTCCTCCGCCGCGTCCTGCTCGCCGTCGGCGATGGTCCACGTCGCCATGACCCTCGACATCGCCTACCTCCGCGGCTCCATGGCCGCGATCCACTCCGTCCTCCAGCACACCTCCTGCCCCCAATCCATCCAGTTCCACTTTGTCGCTTCCTCGGCGATCGATTACCTCAACACCACCATCTCCAACTCCTTCCCCTCCCTCTCCTTCCGGATCTACCCCTTCGACGACTCCCTCGTCTCGGGTCTCATCTCGACGTCGATCCGCCAAGCGTTGGATCGCCCGCTCAACTACGCGCGGTCGTACCTCGCGCGATTGCTCCCCGACTGCGCCCGCCGCGTGGTATACCTCGACTCCGACCTCGTCCTCGTCGACGACATCGCCGCCCTCGCCTCCACCCCGCTCCCCGACGGCATCGCCCTCGCGGCCCCCGAGTACTGCAACGCGAATTTTACCTCGTACTTTACCCCTTCTTTTTGGTCCAATCCTGCGCTCTCCATGGCATTCGAAGGGCGAAAAGCGTGCTATTTCAACACCGGCGTCATGGTGATGGATCTGGAGAAGTGGAGGGAGGAGGCGTACACAGAGAGGATCGAGGAGTGGATGGAGCTCCAGAAGCGGATGCGGATCTACGAGCTGGGGTCACTGCCGCCGTTCCTGCTGGTGTTTGCGGGTCGGATCGCGGCGGTGGAGCACCGCTGGAACCAGCACGGCCTCGGAGGGGACAACTACCGGGGTTTGTGCCGGGATCTCCACCCGGGTCCGGTAAGCCTCCTCCATTGGAGCGGCAAGGGGAAGCCGTGGGCGAGGCTCGACGCCGGGCGGCCTTGCCCGCTCGATGCTCTCTGGGCTCCCTACGATCTCCTCCAGACTCCGTTCTCCATCGAGGACTCCTGAAGCGGCTCCTCCTACACGACCCGAATCCGCTCCACTACATCCGAATCCGATATATATATATATATATTTTTTAATTACTTCAAAAGGAAGAGAATTTTCGGTTATTTGAAGTGTATATGATGATAGCCGGAGCCTAGGTCATATTCATGTTAATTAATATTTTAGGAAGCCAAAATATATAAATGAAAAAGGAGAGATGTTGTACATTTGTCATGAAAATATATTACTACATCTGGATTTTTTTTTTTTCTTGCTTTGTTTCTCTTGTTGACATTTGGTCAGCAATCATTTAATGTTATGTCATGCAGCGCATTTATACGCTTTTATAACGATGTGGGTGTAAAGAAAGAAAGTGTTGTTAATATAATGTCCTGCTGGCTGGAGATTCTATTTGCTTTGTGCTTGGCACAAAGAGTTGAGTTGTTTTTAACCTTAGAAAAATGAGGAATGGTGTGTGAATGGAAGGTAACCAGTTGTTGCTTTTTATTTGATTATATTAAATGCAATTAGTATTTACTTCTTCAAAATTTACTAGAAGGCTAAGTAATATTTTTCATGTTCTTAAGATTCTGTCTAAAATATACTAGATATTGTGAACTAGACTATAGCATAGTGATTACCCATCTCTGTGAATTTCTCCAAATATTTGATTTATGTAGATAATTTTGATAACCAATGCTTCTATTAAAATTTAAGAAAATGTGACAAGATATCCAAGCGATCCTTGCTGCATAATAGCAAAGGTTTTTATAGAACTCCTAAGACACACCTTCTTGTAATCATAAATACCTATAAATTGTTTCCCATTTTTGAAAAGCTGGGAAGTCAGGCTTGTTCAATGGAATTTCTTGGGAGGTGGGAATGTATGATGGAGGTGGGAATGTATGATGGCATTAAGGCATGGGACATGTCCTTCACGGTAATCATGCTTTGAATCTCGGCCGACATGGGCCACACCTCGTGCCTTTGAACATGCTAACATACAAAGTTTAGATCTTGTCATGTAGGATACACATATGACTTGATTTAGCTTTCATGTACCAGCATTTGTCTATAAGTTGCTTTGCTGTTCTAGCTGAATTCTCTTGGAGCTACATAATGACATGGTGATTTTGGCCATGTGCTTGTTGGTAAATTATATATTTTAAATCCCAATAAAGGTAGCATCTTATAACTTCTAATCATCAATGTTATAATATAATAATTTACACAATACTTGTGTGCCTCATGATATGACATGCATTTTAAATAAATGCATGCCAGTTGGTCCATGAATTGGAATCTCACACAATTCACAACAATCATTGGATCTTGCCCTACAAGTCTACAACCCTCGTCATGTTTACATTTGCTTCCTATGCGTGCGAATTTTGATGAACAGATCGAGTTCAGCAACATTTAATTTAACCTACATGTAGGATGGTGCAAGGATTTTATTTGATGGTGGAATTTCTTGGGTTTATATTCTTTATGGTGCATTTGGATGATTTAGTGTCGGTTTTCGAAAAATTGAATTTACCGAAATTATATTTAGCCTAGATGCAGGATGGTGCAAGATTTTTATTTGATTGCTGGACTTTCTTGGCTTTATATTATTTGTGGTGCATTTGGATGATTTAGTGTCGGTGATGAACTGACGGACTTGCACGGGACTCAAGTTGGCAATTCTAGCAGGATTAACTCAGTACATAGATAGGAAGCGGGTCCATCTTTGATAGGTCTTCTATGAAGCATGAGCAATGCATGATGTTGGAATTTTATCTCCAAAGAACATAGCCAATAGCCATCATAAGGCTCAAGTCTAGGGGTGGGTCCATCGCATGTTTAGGCTTGGTTGCACTTGTTTTGTTCTGGTATAGTAGGCTAGCTGGCACTTGGGAGATTAGTAGTTATTTTGACTGGGTGGTCTCATAATTTTCAGTTGCCGATTTTGATGACTGTGAGGCCATTTGCCACTACCTTTATGGAGTTGGAGGGTGTTAGTAGGATGGTGTCCTTCCGCTTTTATTTATTGTCAAGTAAAAGGCTTGAGAGGTTCCTAGAAATTTCTACCTCTTGCTTCCACAACTACCCATTACATGGTAAATCTTTTTATGATCATTGTCATGTATGCTACTGCATTTGCCCCGTTGTTTTATAAGTTAATAGGGCGTTGAAGAACTATAATCTACTCAGGAAAAATGGGATGTTTGGCCTATGGAGGCAGACCAATGGGTCAAAAGTTACGGGTCGAGTGGCATCAACCTAAATTTCGCTTCAGATAGACGAGATGACTGGTTCTACTTTTTGGTCAAAAAGTGTTTTACCTTTTGGTGAACATAGGTGTGAAGACAACGGTTTGGAAAGGAGTCTCTTTGACTATGATAGCCTTGCTCGATCACACACACAAAAAAAAAAGAGGAAACAACGGAAGTGACAGATGACAGAAAGCTTCATCTGACTGATGCTCATAAATTTGCTCCTTTGTCAAAAAGTATATTTAGCGAATGCAGTAATATAAAAATAGAAAAAAAATCATATTTTCAACATCTCTTTTTCATCTAATAAAAGTTGATATATATGCATAGGGTTAGGTTGAAGTGCGTTACTCTTGTATATATAGTTGATATATATGTATAGGGTCAGGTTGAAGTGTCTTCCTCCTGTGTGTGTGTGTGTGTGTGTCTATATATATATATATATATATATATATATATAGATAGATAGATAGATAGGGTTAGGTTGAAGTGCGTTACTCTTGTATATATAGTTGATATATATGTATAGGGTCAGGTTGAAGTTTGTTACTCCTGTGTGTGTGTGTGTCTACACACACACACACACACACACACACACTTAGATAATGAAAATCCCATATATTAATGATCTGAGCTTTTGGATGCACATGAACTACTACTTCTAAATTACTTAAACATAAAAACTCATAAAATTTGAGAACTCTTAATCTGTGCATCTAATGGTCAGTATACATACATATATACGCATTATATATATATATATATATATATATATATATATATATATATGTATATATATATATATATATATATATGTATATATATATATATATATATTATTATATATAATATAATAATAATATATATAATTTATAATCTATAATATATATTTATACTATACAACACATATATAATATATAATTGTTTACACCGTATCTTAATAATCTAGCTGATGATTGAGAGCAAGCGACATGTGGAGCTGGTTTCATTGAATTAGTGCAAGTCAGAATCACATGACTCTTGTTAGGTTGAACAAAGTTCAACTATGAAAAATCATACCAAGGGTGAAGACTTATGTTACATAGGTACACTCTAGCTTTAATCTAAATAAGCAGGCTAAAAGGATCAAGTTTTGGCTATTGACTAGTCGTATATTGAGACGATCATACTGGTCTTGGATTTCGAAGAATAGATTATGTTATAGGTTCAATGAGTGAAAAGATGTTTAACACAAGCTACCAAGGTAAATTGAAGGCTGACAAGGCACAACCACTGTGTTTGGTAGTTGTAGAGTGGTTGTCCTTGTATATGTGCATAGTAGCCAAGTAGTTGGCACTAGTTACTGGAACTATCAAGAGTAAAGGCTAGATGTGGGAAGCAACTATTAGAATGGATAGTTATTATATTTAAGGATAATTATATATAAGTATAAATAATGGAACTATATGTGGGAGGTAGTTGTTACATATGTTGCAGTCAGAGGCTCGGATGGATCGGTCTCCGTTCTCACATACATGAGATATCATTTGCTTCGGCTGGCCCATGGCATGGGGCCTCACGATTTTATCCTTTAAAAGATACCTTGTGGAGAGAAAGGTAAGGAGTGCCCATCCTAGCTTAGTCAGAAGTTTTGTCCGTTTTGGCCTGTATCAGGTTGTCATATCCTGAACTTTGCATCCAGATCGATTACGTGACATGACCTCATGAACCCTAGAGTCATATCCTATAGATCATGTAAGGCCTTAAAATCTAACGTAACCTCAATATCCATAAATAAGAATAATCTATTTTCATAATAATTGATAAAATTTGTATAATTATAAATTCAACTCCTTTAATCATATGATCAAGTATCAATGTCACTTCATTTATTCATCCATGAACCCAAATCATAATCAATTATGAGTATCCTGCAACTCTAAGAAGATAAAGAGAAATGAAGGGAGGCAAGCTTTACAGCTTAGTAAGAATCTTCGTACATCTATACCAATATAATAATATAATTTAAAAATAACAATAAGCAATAAAGCATAAAATCCCATAATAAATATTCAGAATAACTCAAACATCCATATAAATATGTATCAAATATTTATCTTGTCAAAAGAAATATGTCATCATATGTCGATAAGTGAATCCTTTTATTCAACATTAGTTTTATATCTTGTTATCTATTTATCTTATAATATATCTAATTTTTTAATCTTTTTCTTTCTAACTTTAGACTAATCAAGATTATGCCTAAGAGTACAAACAAGTTGAGCTGTTCGGAAGCTACTCGAGCTTAACTCGAGTCCAAGATCGACTCGATTCGACTATTATCGAGCTCGAGTAGCTCAAATAGTTTTTTGAGTCGAGCTCGAATAACAAGATACTCGATTTAAAAACTCATGAGCCTATTCAAATTTATATATATTTTTAATAATATTATTTTTATTTATAATATATATATGGTTGCTGCAAAGCTCAAAATTTAGACTGGAGCAGATTGGACAAAACTAAGCTGGAAGCTAGCAATCTGATCTGGAATGGCTTCAAGAAGACCTACAAGGCAAGTCAAAAATTGGGTGGGGATCTTCTGATTCTTGACCCTCCGATGCTTAAGTCAACTTTGAGCTCAAGAACAGTGAGTGAAAAAGAGTAGAAGAGCACAAGAAGAGGATTTGTGTGGAACTAGAAAAGTCAGACTGAGTGGGAACTAGAGCTCTCATTTGAGAACTGATAGAATTTCCATCGGTAGAGTCTCCCTTAATTTTTGAATTATGAACTTACCCTTGAAGGATCCCTGACCCTCTATTTATAGAGTTGATGAGGCCGTTACAGAATTTGTTAGGCCGTTGAGGAGTTTGTTAGACGGTTAGAGCCACCTATAAGTAAGCTGGAATACAGTTGTACATACCAACTGAAAATGAGATCATACTTAGCTGTATCGACTAACTGTATATAAGATCAAAGCCAGCTGTATGCAGGATCATGGCCTAGCTGTGGAGGCCGCGGGGGACTTCCACAGAGTGATTGTTGCCATAGTGGTTGATCGGTGGAATACCGACATGAGATAAAGGAGCTCGGTCATTACCACTTGAGTTTCCTGACGTCCTGGATATATGAGACATCGAGATACTTTGCTTTAGATCGATAATATCTCGACCTTATCACTTGTAAGCAGCCTGATGCATAGTTGTTCGATACTTTGAGATCGATGATCCTTTAATCTTGTGTGATGATGCCATGTGGCTTGGGGTCAGTTTAGCACACCAACACTTTGCCCCTATTTCCTACTTGGGGTTAGTTATTAGATTAGACATGGGAAGTAGAAGCACGCCCGATCAGAAGATTGAGCTTTTTTATTTTTGCTGTTTCGAATTTTACCGATCCGAAGATCGGGCTTTTACCCGTGCCCTCTGGAGCTTTACCGATCTGGATATCGGATTCTACCTATGTCCTTCAGGGCTTTATCGATCTAAAGATCAGATTTTACCTGTGTTCTTCAGAGCTTTATCGACCTGAAGATCGGATTTTACCTATGCCCTTCGGGACTTTACCGATCTGAAGATCGGATTTTACCTATGCCCTTTGGGGTATTATTGATCTGAAGATCGAGTTTTCATCTTTGCCCTTTAGGATGTTAGAAAATACACCTTGAGATTCGATCCATAAGAAGCTCACAGTGAGATCTAGGATGATGAACGGAGTCCAATAAGCCCAAGAACAGCCCAAACGGAGTCCAAATAGAAAAATTACGCACGAAAGAAGATGAAGAGGTAGGCTGGTAGGGCCCACGGACGGCAGATGGGCCCATAGGGTGCATGGGCCCGCAGATACGTAGGCCAGCCATGCGTAGGTGTGCGGCCCAGCGGGTGCGTGGCCCAGCAGGTGCACAGCCTAGTGTGCAGGGGGATGCGTGGGCCGACCGCGAGCGTGCGGCCCAGTGCGGGCGCACATGGTGCGTAAGCCAGGCCCGTGCGATGCGTGTGGGTGTCGCCCAGGCAACCCTGAAGCGGTCCATCGAGCACTCACACGAGCGAGTGAGTAGCGGGCAAGGAGCGCTGATGTGGCGGGTGACTGTCGAGCCGATGCACGACAAATTCATGTGGGTGTAGTTTAGCCGCGGTCCGCGAGCGATTTTGCACGATCCGATAGCTCTGGAGCAAGCTGTTCACGATCGGATGGTTGAGGATGACTCCAGATTTGATCAACTGATCGGTGGCCCTGATGTGTGCGATCGGATGGCTCTAGTGTGAGCCAGTCATGATCAGACAGCCACAGATGGTTCTAGAATTTTATTCGGCCTCAATATCCTATAGAAATAGAGTTTTAGAGTTTCTAGAGCTTATATAGCTCCGACTGACGAGCTGTTTGTTGCACTGAAAAGCTGATGATGTCTTGATCGTGTAGAGAAGATGTCAGAGTCGAGAAGAGGCCTTAGCAGCCATCAAGAGAGAGTTCGATGTGTGCTGAGGGTGTGCAGCAGGTACAGCAGACACTTCAGAGCACCGACAGAGGATTGGGGGCAAAGTAGAGCATCAGACAGAGCAGCTATGGTAAGACATGATGTAGCGACTTCCACAGAAAGCATCCAGAGGCATCGAGGACCCTGATACTGGCAGGCCTGTGAGAAGGTCTCCTTGGAGGATTTTGAGAGAGTTTTTGTGAGGGTAGCTTCTAGTTGAGAGAGGTATGTATACAGAGAGTTGAGAGTGAGTGTTCTCCTCTTGTATTGTTTCTTTCTTCTAGCAAAATTTGCATGCCCCATGGAGGCAGCACTTAGGCTGTTCCACATATTTGATTGTGTGTTTCCTATTTTGTTTCTTTTTTCTTCCTGCTGCAACATATGGTATCGGATCTTACCCAATAATTGGTATCAGAGTCAAGGTAGTACTAGCGTGAGATTATGGTGGTGGTGAGCAGAATTGAAGATAGAGAAGATAGGCACAATTAAGGTGGAGATTGACCATGGAGGGTTAATTGATGCTCGTTTGTGCAAGGAGGAGCCATCTAGATGGAGGATGCCAATGGGATCTCAGTGTGAGGTAGAGCTCAAGATGGAGATGGATCAGGTATGAGATGAGAGATTCAGGAGGATGAGCGACATCACGCGGAGGCTACCCCGAGTAGGTCTCAGATCTGGAGGTGCTGTGAGGTGCACAGCATATGACGAAAATAGAATCGAGCAACCTAACTCGACTCTCATGTTTATCCATCCATGAGTAGCAGACGATTATCTCAAAACATAGGGGCAAGATTCGGAAGCTCTCAAAGTCAGATGGAGGCCGAATATCAAGTCAAGATGGAGATTATTAGAAAATACGTCTTGAGATTCGATCTACAAGAAATCCACAGCAAGATCTAAGATGACGAACGAAGTTCAGTGAGCCTAAGAACAGTCCAAACAGAGTTCAGATAGAGAAGTTACACGTGAAAGAAGGTGAAGAGATAGGCTGGTAGGGCCCACGGACGGCAGACAGGCCCATAGGGTGCGCATGCTCGCAGATGCGTGGGCCAGCCATGTGTGAGCATGCGGCCCAGTGGGTGCACGGCCCAGTAGGCATGCGGGCCGGCGGTGAGCGCATAGCCCAGCACGAGTGCGCTCGAGCGTGTGCGATGCATGGCCCAGGCCCAGGCGATGGGCGTGGATGCGGCCCGAGTGACCCTGGCATGGTCCACCGAGCGCTCATGCAGTCCATGTGCAGGCGAGCGAGTAGCGGGCAAGGAGCATTGACATGGTGGGTGACTGGCGAGCCGATGCACAACAAGTTCACACGGGCGTAGTTCAGCCGTGGTTCACCCACAATCCATGAGCGATTTTGCACGATCCGATGGCTCTGGAGTGAGCCATTCATGATCGGATGATTGAGGATGACTTCGAGTTTGATCAACTGATCGATGGCCCTAATGTGCATGATTAGATGGCTTTGGTGCAAGCCAGTCATGATCGAATGGCCACGGATGGCTTTAGGGTTTTATTCGGCCTCGATATCCTATAGAAATATTATTTTAGAGTTTCTAAAGCCTATATAACTCCGATTGATGAACTGTTTGTTATATTGAAAAGCTGATGATGTCCTGATAATGCAGAAGAGACATCAAAATCGAGGAGAGGCCTTGGCAGCCACCGAGAGAGAGTCCGATGTGCATTGAGGGTATGTAGCAGGCAGAGCAGATAGTGCAGAGCACCGACTGAGGATCGGGGCAGAGCAGAGCATTAGGTAAAGCAGCTGTAGTGAGGCATGATGTAGCAGCTTTTACAGAAAGCATCCAGGGGCATCGAGGACCTTGATACTGGCAGGCCTGTGAAAGGATTTTCTTAGGAGATTTTGAGAGAGCTTTTGTTAGGGTAGTTTCTAGTTGAGAGAGGTATGTATACAAAGAGTTGAGAGTGGATGTTCTCCACTTGCATTACTTCTTTCTTCTAGTGAAGATTGTATGCCCCATGGAGGCAGCACGTGGGCTGTTCCATGTACTTTGATTGTGTGTTTCCTGTTTTGTTTCTTTTTTCTTCCTACTACAACATGTGGTACCAGATCCTGCACAACATAGGGCCTATTGAATCATCGATTCTGCCATCAGATATAAATGCACCATATGTTGGTAAGATCAAAATTTATTATCTAATGGATTACAAAGAGACATGATCTTTCAGAAAATGATTCATCAGATGGGATGGTTTGAAAATATCAAATGAGTGCATGTCACTTATCGGCACCTGATTAATCAATTAGCTTGCTTGTGGATCGGTCTATCATGGTGAAATCTGGTGATGGTGCGTCGAATCGCATCTGACAAGATCGTTGGATGGGTTCTAAATATCATAAATCGGCAATAAGGCTAGTTGATCCGACCTGTTGATTCACTTATAAAAAATTTCTACCCCCCAGCAACTATTCATTTCTACCATTTTCTTATGGAGGAGCTGCTGGATTATCTCCAGAGGGTCTCCTCATATTCAACAGTCGTCGGAGGGGGTTCACCAGAGTTGGGGAAGAAGAAACTTTTTCTTTATCTTTTGGGAGAGATTCCATCCCTTGCCTTTAGATATTGGCCTTTTCCTCATCTGTTTTTTCTTTGAGCCACTGTATAGTCCTCTTTTTATCTTTCAGTTCTTCTCGTTTCTCCTTCTTCTTGTTTCACCTTGTCCATTTTTCCTTAGGAAACTTTTTAGGAAAAGCATGTCTGCTAGAGGTAAAAAAGGAAAGAAGGTCATAAGTGGCCCGGAGATCCGATCGACCCAGTCCTTATTAGGTTTTGAAATAGAGAACCCTTCTTAGGAGAACTTTGATACCGATTCCATAGATGAGAAAAGTTTGGAGCAGCATGCGGAATCTCTTATACATGGTCTCATAGACTATCTCGATCCAAAAATGGAGGGATCTATTTTGACCAAGGAGAACCTGATGAATCTGCGAGAGAAGTATGATATACCCGATGAATATGAGATGGTGGTGCCAGGTCTAGAAGGTTGGATTTCTGAACCTCTCGAAGGCTGCATAGCCTTCTATGATGAAGCCCTTTGATCTATAATTTAGTTTCCACTACATCCCTTCCTTTGCAATATTTTTAATTTTTATAGGATTCACCTTACTCAAGTCACCCCTAATGCCATTAGGGTGATAATAGTATTCATAATAATATACAGTTTCTAGCATATAGAACTTAGGATTTCTCTGTTTAGATCTTTGATCATTTGAAAAGATATCCTAGCAAGAAGGGCTGGTGGTACTTCTTACCTAAAAAAAATTATAAAATTTGGACCTAGCCTTCCTTCCTCCATCCACGACTGGAAAGGTTGCTTTTTCTTTGCCTGAGCTCCCATTCCATGGAGTTTTAGGACCTCTTGGGGATGTTCGGACACCAAGCATAATTTCAATTATGAAATCCTCCCTGAGGATGAGGTGGCTCATTTAGCCCTGATTACCACCAGAGTGCCCAAGCTATCCAGGTTTGTCGATGATCAGGCGTGGTATGATGCTAATATCAGCTTATACTCTCCTCGGGATAAGACTGATGTATTTTTCTTTTGTTTCTCTTCTCTGCCTTTATATCATCATATTCTAAGTATGTAATCCTTTGGCACAGACATGAGATTCAATCCGAATAGAATAGAGGATAGGAATAGAAAGAAAGAACCAAAGCCACCTACCGCTGCCTTCGCACTGAAGAGGATTAAAGGGGTAGATCCTCCCCCTGCTCGGGTGCCTTCCTGATCTGTATTAGCCACTCCTTCCTCCGCCACCTCGAAGAGAAGTGACACTTCTCAGCATCCACAAAGTACTCTTCGAGCTCCGTCAATTAAGCCTCCATCTTGTCAAATAATCGAGGCAAGAAAAAAGAATGATTTCTGACCTGTATCTCCTCCCAAGGAGTCGAGCTACAAGCCAATCAGTGCCTCCATGACCCCACCATCCTCTGTAGCCCCATCGACTTCAGCTGAGGGAGACATTGTGGGATGAATGTCACTACAACAAAAGAGAGTTTTTACGATGAAATTATTTGTGATGAAAATATTTTCATCGGTAATAAGAGTATTTACGATAAAAAATTAAATTCATCGTAAATAATAAATTATTTAAGATGAAAATAATTTTTCATCATAAATAGTTTTATATTAACGATGAAAAAAGAATTTCATCATAAATATTTATTATTACGATGATTATTTTCATCATATATAATAAAATATTTATTTTAATTTTAAATTTTTAAATATTTATGAAGAAAATATTTTTATCATAAATAATTTAAGTATTTATGATAAAAAATATTTTTTCATAAAAAATAATATTATTTTCAATGAAAATAATTCATCACTAATATTTTAAAAAAAAATTAAAATTTTAAAAATTATATATTATTTATGATAAAAATATTACATCATAAATAATTATAGTTACGATGAAAAGTTTTTTCCATCATAAATACTCAATTATTTATGATAAAATTTTTTTATCATTAATATTTGAAAAAAAATAAAAAATTTAAAAAATTTAAAAATTATAGATTATTTATGATGAAAATATATATCATAAATAATTGAGTATTTATGATGAAAAAACTTTTTTCATCATAAATAATCAATTATTTATGATAAAAAATTTTTATTGTTAATATATGAAAAAAATAAAAAATTTTAAAAATTTAAAAATTATAGATTATTTGTGATGAAAATATTTCATCATAAATAATTTAATATTTATGATGAAAAGTTTTTCCATCATAAATATCAATTATTTACGATGAAATATTTTTATCACTAATATTTAAAAAAAATAAAAAAAATTAAAAATTAAAGATTATTTTTGATAAAAATATTATATCATAAATAACTGAGTATTTACGATGAAAAGCTTTTTTCATCGTAAATAGTCAATTATTTATGATGAAAAATTTTTATCATTAATATGTTTCAAAAAAATAAAAAATTTTAAAGATTTAAAAATTATAAATTATTTATGATAAAAATATTACATCGTAAATAATTTAGTATTTATAATGAGAAGCATTTTTTATCACAAATATCAATTATTTATGATAAATAATTTTCATCACTAATATATTAAAAGGAATAAAAAAATTTTAAAATTTTAAAAATTATAGATTATATATGATGAAAATATTACATCATAAATAATTTAATATTTATGATGAAAAGCTTTTTCCATCACAAATAGTCAATTATGTATGATGAAAAGTTTTTATCGTTAAAATTTTTTAAAAAAATAAAAAATTTAAAAAATTTAAAAAATTTAAAAATTATTTATGATGAAAATATTATATCATAAATAACTGAGTATTTATGATGAAAACCTTTTTTCATCGTAAATAATCAATTATTTAAGATGAAAAATTTTCATCACTAATTTTTTTAAAAAAATTAAAAATTTTAAAATTTTAAAAATTATAGATTATTTATGATAAAAATATTATATCATAAATAATTTAATATTTATGATGAAAGGCTTTTTCCATTATAAATATCAATTATTTACAATAAAAATTTTTTATCACTAATATTTCAAAAAAATAAAAAAAAATTAAAATTATAGATTATTTGTGATAAAAATATTTCATCATAAATAATTTAATATTTATGATGAAAAGCTTTTTCCATCATAAATAGTCAATTATTCATGATGAAAAATTTTTATCGCTAATATTTTTAAAAAAATAAAAAATTTTAAAAATTTAAAAATTATAGATTATTTATGATGAAAATATTATATCATATATAACTGAGTATTTACAATGAAAATTTTTTTCATCATAAATAGTCAATTATTTATGATAAAATTTTTTATGGCTAATATTTTTTAAAAAAATAAAAAATTTTAAAAATTTTAAAATTATAGATTATTTATGATAAAAATATTACATCATAAATAATTAAGTATTTATGATGAAAAGCTTTTTTCATCACAAATACTCAATTATTTATGATGAAAAATTTTTATCATGAATATTAAAAAAAATAAAAATTTTAAAAATTAAAAAATTATAGCTTATTTACAGTGAAAAATTATTTTTCATCATAAATAGTTAATTATTTATGATGATATTTTCATTACCAATATTTTTAAAAAAATAAAAAAATTTAAAAAATATAAAAATTATAGATTATTTATGATAAAAATATTGCATCATAAATAATTAATGTTTGTGATAAAAACTTATTTTTCATCATAAATAGTTAATTATTTATGATGAAAATATTTTTATCATCAATATTATTAAAAAATTTTAAAAAATATAATAATTACAGATTATTTTTGATGAAATGGTAAAAATATTGTAAATAATTGACTATTTATGATGAAAAATAATTTTCATCATAAATACTTCATTATCTATGATGAAATAATTTCATCGTTAATAATTAAAAAATTAATAATTTTAAAACATAACTTTCGATACTGAAAAAAATTATTCTCTTAATATCCAGACTTTGTTGGATGATGCAACAAAATTTTTCACCCACATTCGAATCAATCGTCTATAAGATCTAGGAGTAAACCACCTCAGAAAATTAAATAAAAAATTTGATTCAGGAAAAATGTTAACTTTCAGCTGTATAAAGAATAAAATTTTATCAACTATTCGATGGATTAAATTTTGTCATTTACTTCTAAACCATCCCAAAAAAATTTGGCCAATAATCTCTTATGACAACAAAATCCTATAATATCTTTAGTAGAAAAATATAATTTCTTGAACGTTGTATTTAATCTATGGCAGATGATGCACCACAGCAGTTTGATCCCTAGAACTATCAATTGATGTCGATCCTCTATCAAAAAGATCAAACTCTATATAGAAACTAAAGCCAGCAGATTACCTAAAAATTGATCCAAATACGATATCTATCAGAAATATGAAATTTAAAAAATATAAAAATTATAGATTATTTATTTGGTTTATTATAACCATTCTGCCATTTCTATTTTTATTGTTTAATGCTCCTTTTGCATTTATATAGGTTGAAAAGTATGTGGAAGGCCTTTGCTAGGTCCTTTAGCATTATTTTTCAAGAGTGCATTCATGGTCTTGGTATGAGATGATTGTTTGTCGCAGATACTCTCTAACTAGCTGAACTCTTATGATTGCTGTCCAGTTCAAGATTTATCCTGAGATTGACATACTCTTGAGCATGTATTATCCTTTCTACTATGCTCCTTTTGTATCGGATTTCAAGGGTCTTAGCTGCTCGCAAATTAAATTTGAGTTTGAATATCCATTCAAACCTTTCGATCAACTCATGACAGTGTTGCCATCAAAAAAGTAAATCTAATTAGTTTAATTTTTTTAATTATAAATTATATTTGATTGGAGCAGAATATCAGAGAACTTTCTTTATTTTTATGACCAAAGAGAATCAAATTGATCTATATCATGGTTATCTCATATTCATCTCATTCTTTTGCACAGATCTACAATCTTCATAAATTTTGATTGGCATGAACATATCCCAAGGTTGCTAGAATTCGTGAATATACCTGAGAAGGTACTTTTAGTGAGAAAATATTTTTTTATAGAAATTATTTCTGATAAAATTTAAATTTATGTTGCTAATAAGATTATTAAAGATGACATCTTTCATCGCCAATAAATTTCTTTTAGAGAGAAAATTATTTTAGTGGAGAACTTTTTTTTGAATTATTAGCAATGAAAATAAAATTTTCATTGCTAATAAACTTATTAACGATGAAAATACTTTTCATCGTCAATAATTTTTTTAATTTTTATTGTGGGTATTTTTTTGATCGAAATTATTGGCGATGAATATAATTTTTTCATTGCTAATAATTTTATTAACGATGAAAATTTTTGTTTCATCACTAATAATTTTTAGAGAAAAAAATTTTAGTGAAGATTTTATTTTTGACGAGAATTATTAGCGACGAAAATCATATTTTTGTTGCAAATATTTTTTTTAGAGAAAAAGTTTTTTAACAAATTTTTTTGGTGAAAATTATTGACGATGAAAAAAAATTTTCATCGCTAATAATGGTATTAGTGATGAAAATTTCTGCCACTAATAGTTTCTATCAACTCAACGTCCCATCGCGCCAAACCCACTTCCCCCCTCCCCTCTCTCCTCTCTCCTATCTTTTTTTCCTCTCCCCTCTCCCTCCTTGTGCTCTCCCTGAACTCTCCCATCTCCCCTCTCCTCTCTCCCTCTCCCGTCTCCCTCTCCGTGCTCTCCCCCCCTCTCTTCCCGCTGGTGAGCCCGTCACCGCCGCCGTCCATCGTTCGTGCCATCGTTGCCGTTGCCGTCGCCACCCGCCGGAGGTAAGGTTCTTTGAACCCCTTTTTTTTTGTATTGATCGAGCCACCGAGAGGCGGAGGGGGATGTATGGGGGGGGGCCGATACCGGCCGACGGTGCCACAAGGCCGGAGAGGGGGTCGGCCAGCGGGGAGGTGGTGAAGGGGCGGCTGGGGGCGAAACGGGGGCGGGATGGGTTCAGGGGGTGAAACGGGGGTGAGACGGGGGCGAGGAGGGGAGGGGGTCGGCCAGTGGTGCCACAGGGCCGGGGAGGGGGTCGGGGGGCGGAGACCTAGTCTGGGAGGGGGCGGCCGGTGGTGAAACAGGGGTGGGATGGGGTCCATGGGTGGCCGGGGGTGAGACGGGGGTGGGGAGGGGGCCGTGGGCGGCCGGTGGTGCCACAAGGCCGGGGATGGGGTCGGGGGCTGGAGATGGGGCCGGAGAGGGGGCGGCCGACAGTTGGGGGCGAAATGAGGGCAGGATGGGGTCCATGGGCGGTTGGGGGCGAGACGGGGGCGGGGAGGGGGCCTTAGGTGGCCGTCGGTTCCATGGGAATGGAGAGGGGTTCGGTCGAGGGGGACGATGCCGGGAAGGGGGCGACCGATGGCAAAACAGGGAGGGGGTCGGCCGGGGAGGGGTGGGTGACGGTGGAGAGGAAGGAAAGAGAAAGAGGAGGGGAAAAAGAAAGAAAAAAAGAAAGAAAAAAAATAAAAAATAAAAAAAATATTAATCAAATATTTTATTTGATTAATAAAAATAAAATCTGAATCACGATCTGAATTAGATCGAGGTCGGAATTCGGGTCGAGATCCTGATTCGGATTGGGATCCAGATCGGGATCTGATCCAGACAGCGCAGGGTGTGTGATAGTGCCGGCACCGTGGGAGCAGGGGCCGAGTCTGAGTGGCGTGGGGTGTGTGACGGCACTGACGCCAGCGTCGTGGGAGCGAGGGTCGCGAGGGTCGAGTCCAAACGGCATCGGGTGTGTGACGGCACCGGTACTGTGGGAGTAGGGGCCGTAGGAGGCCGAGTTTGAAGCTTGTTTAGAGAAAAAATTATTTAGAAAAAAATCTTTTTAGGTAAAAAATATTTTTAAAAAAATAAAAAAAAATATTTATAATTTTTAGATGAAAAATATTTAAAAAAAATAAAAAATCATCGAGTCCTCGGGATTAGATTTCGTGTTATTATTTTACACTAATATTATTTTGCATGCTCAACTGCTTATAGTTTATTTTATATTTATTGCATAAATTTATTTTATATTTATTGCATGCTCAACTGCTTATAGTTTTCGTTATTGTTATTTAATATTATATTTATTTATATGTCAAGAATTGCAGGTATGGCACCAAGAGATAGACGATGACGTTCGCATTCGCTGTCTACCTCGAAGGCTGAGGCGCCTTCACTGATTTCTACTGCCGCACTAGCTCCGTCATTAGAGGGTCCTGCACTGACAGGTCTCAATGAGATGGATTTGAGTGAGGTAGGTCCGAGTGATATTATTATTATTTTTAAATAATAAAATTTAATTTTTTTTTATTTAGATAGCTATCATATTAATGATTTATTTATTATTATTTTCGATCAATCTTCACCGATAGTGAGGTGGGGGCGAGGCCCATCGAAGAACCTCACTCTAGAGCGTTAGAGATGCGAGCATCCGAGATAGTGTCTCTGTATCGAGATACCATCCGGCTATACTAGGCCCATTAGGAGATGGTGCGAGCTGTGGCAGACTGAGCTGGGCATCATATGCCGCAGCTATGTCCTTGTGATGCTTTTCGATTGGCGTCACATTGTACTATCTCAAAAAAAAGTTTTCTACTTCCAATTATAGATAAAATAAATTATATTATGAATATTTAATTAGCACGATATTCTTCTAATATTTATTATTGGTAGGGTGTATTTAATATTATTGATTTTGAGAAGGATCGTGTGCGGTGAGCTGTGGACACTCATTTATCTTTGCGTTTCAAAGAATATTGCCATCACATCCATCAGCATTGGTACCATATGATGCAGGATCATGGGGTGGAGGCAGCGCGACAGTGGCTCTATGACAGTATTACTATGGATAATTGGATTGTCATATACTGGCATTACGAGAATCCGACATCTCAGGTTACACATCCAATTTTTTTTTTAAAATTTAATAATTAAATTATTTATTCTTAAATTTAGTTTGTTACCTACTAATTTGACTGCTAACTGTACAGAGAAGATGTGTCCAGAATACCGTGAATCAGGCTAGACAGGTCGTACCGTATTGTCGGGGTTTGAGGTCGTTCACTCGTCACATGGAACAGATAGTAAGTAATTTTTAATTAATATATAATTTTTTAACTATTTAAAATTTTTTAATTAATTATTTTTAAATTATAGAGAGATGCTGAGAGTGGCGAGC
Organism: Elaeis guineensis; assembly: GCF_000442705.2. Lineage (NCBI taxonomy): Eukaryota > Viridiplantae > Streptophyta > Magnoliopsida > Arecales > Arecaceae > Elaeis > Elaeis guineensis. The sequence goes on from NC_025998.2 coordinate 123,817,552, forward strand.
TTCCTGATAGGATCGATATCTACCAACGGACCCACCAGCGATGGTCAGGAGAGTGGACGATGGGGAGCCAGGAGCTCTTTGTAAGTTTTTTTAATTATTTTTTTATTTACAGTTTGATTTTCAGTATAAAATTAAAATAGCTATAATTTTAATTTTCAGGATCGTATGATAGGCATCAGATCCTAGCCTACCTCTGAGAGCTCGACCGCACCCACAGATGATGAGATCTATGAGCAGGTGCTTGGTACGAAACCTTATTATATTAGAGGTCTAGGGTATGAGATCACTGCTTTCTCATCCTCACGCTCGTCTAGGGCTAACATCCATGCTGCCTGCGATGCTCAGCTAGTGGAGGTGCAGAGATAGGCTACTGAGGATCGACAGCAGGCTGAGCATCGAGTTGATGAGTTGGCTGCATGCGTCGATGAGTATCAGCTGTTTCAAATCCAGATAATGGAGCAAATGACATAGATGAAGCAGATGATACAGCTGATGAAGCAGCAGCAAGCAGGTCCGAGCTCTTCCGAGTGCTCTCCTTCTCCAGCTTGTTCTCCTTCTACAGATGCTGACACTTGATGGCTTTTTTATGTAGTTTTCTATTTTTATTTTAAATCTCTTATAATTTTAATTTAATATAATAAAATAATAAAATTTATTTATAGATTTATTATGTTAATTTTTTTTTAATTTTTAATTTTTAATTTATAAAAAAAATTATAAATATAAATTAAAAATATATATTCATAAATTATTTTTTTTAAAAATATGTGTAAATTATTAGCGATGGAATTATTTCTGATAAAATATTGATCATCAAAAAATATATTAGTGATAAAAAAATTGATCGTAAATAAAATTTTAATAAATTTAAAGATATTAAAATTTTATATTAAATTAATAGTGATAAAAATATTTTTATTGTAAATAATTAATATTTTATTAGCAATAAAAATTTACATCAAAAATTACTATATTTATGACGTAAGTTTTATGTCGCTAATATTATTTAAATTTAATTTTTATAAAAATTTATAATTAAATTAATAGCGATAAAAATATTTTCATTGCTAATAATTTTATTTATGATAAAAAATTTATGTCACTAATATTTTTATAAATTTAATTTTAATAAAAATTTCTAATTAAATTAATAGTGATGAAATATTTTTATCGTAAATAATCGTATTGACGATGAAAATTTTTTATCGCTAAAATTTTTTAAAAATTTTTAATTAAATTAATAGTGATAAAAATATTTTCATCATTATTAATTTATTATTTATTAGTGACATTAAATTTCATCATAAATAATTTTTTTTATGACTAAAATTTTTCATCGTAAATAGTTTTCAAAAAAATTAATTTTTTTAATATTGAAAATTTTTTGTCGATAATATCCATTATTTGCGATGAAATTTTTTTCTATCATAAAATATTATCAATGATGCGATTATTTGTGACTAACTATTAGCGACGAAAATAGGTTATTAGCAATGAATTTTTTCATCGCTAATAATATGTTTTGTTGTAGTGTGTCATTTTTGAAGCGACCTCGGTTGGGTCACGATCTTCTCAATTCAGTGCTGTCGATAGTTGATCTGGAGGTATGTCGAAAGAATAAACTGGAGGAGATCACAAATCATAGCTGCGATCATCTCACGCACGTATCTCTCTCTTTTTTTTTTGATATATGATTGATCTGAACTTTCATTTTGTAGGTCACTATTGACTTTCAGGTTATGTACAAAAATATGGCCTATCTACTAAAAAATAAAGAAGTCATAGACACCAACTTGATAATCCTCCAAGAGAAAAAGAAGGCAGCTGAAGAAAAAGCTAAGAAGGAGTCCGAACTGGCTGGCAACCTCAAGATTCAACTCGAGAAGAAGTTGACATTGCTGAAAGAGAAGAACCAGAATCTCCTGGATCTCTAGCGAAAAATAAATGAGCAGGAGATGTGCATATTCGACCTGCACATACAGACCGAAAAAAATAAGGAGCTAGAGCTGAGGCTGCAGGAAGCAGTGAAGGCCAATGAGGCTCATGAGAAGGCCATAGAGGCCCTTAGGAAGCAGGTCAAGTAGGAACAAGACAAAGTCAAGCAGGAACGGGATAGGGCAGCCAAGGTAGTGGAGCTGTACAAAGCCTCCGAAGAATTTGAGGAGAAAGTAGCTGAAAGCTCGGAGAGGGAATATGACTACGGGTTCTATCAATGTCTGAATCTGATTAAAAAACTGTATCCTAAAGTCGATATCTCCAAGATGACTCCAAAGATTGCCATTGATATGGGTCTAAAGGGGCAGCTCGAATTGCCAGTCGAAATGTTCGCAGAACCAACTAAGGTGGCAGATTGGGAGGAAACTGTGGTGAATAATATCAAGGTTATTACTGCAGAGCCAATCACCATAGTGCTTCCGGTCAAAGCCTCTAATGCTGAGGTTGCATTTATGGAGCCCCTTGCAACTGTTGAGGTCGTCAAGGAGCTAGAGCGAGTCAAAGAAGAGTCAGCTCCAAAGAACTCTGAGGCTCCTGTTGTGATCCCGTGACCTGTTGCTTTTTTTTTTTCTTTTGATGTATCGATACAGTATGGGTCCTTTTGAACTGTAATGACCCAATGTGGGTCTTTTTCTTCTTTCCTTAATGTATTTCTTTCAAAATTAATGAAAGTAAAATTTTTGATGTGTCTTGATCTGACGTGTGCATCCATACTACTAAACAATTTTCATGACCTTTCAAGGTAAAGTAACTATAAATGTTTCATAGGACCATATTTCAACAAAACTAAAGAATTAACAATTTCAACCTTACCAGTTAACAACCGATTTAAGGTCAAAATTTAGATGTACCTTTGCCCAATGCAGCATTAGATGAGTCAGACTTTTGCAATAAGATCCGAAGATCTATAGATTCTCGATAGAACTTTAAGACAACCTTGATCCAGAGATCAGTATTTTCAATAAGATAACCTCGAGAGGTCGATGTTTTCAATAATCGTGAGATCATCTCTGCCTTTCAAGGTTGCACCAATCCGAAGATCGAGTTTTTATAGATCGAGGGATCTTGTCTCCTTTGGCCCTTCGGGGCTTTACCGATCCGGAGATTAGATTTTTATAGATTAGGAGATTTTTGTTTTTTTGGCCCATTGGGGCTTTACTGATCTGGAGATTGGATTTTCATAGAGTGGAAGATTTTATCTCCTTTCTGACCCATCGGGGCTTTATCGATCCAGAGATTAGATTTTTATAGATCGAAAGATTTTATCTCCTTTTTGGCCCATCGGGGCTTAACAGATTCAGAGATCGAATTTTCATAGATCGGAAGATCTTATCTCCTTTTCGGCCCATCGAGACTTTACTGATCCAAAGAATGGATTTTCATAGATCAAAAGATTTCATCTCCTTTTCAATCCATCAGGGCTTAACGGATTCGGAGATCGAATTTTCATAGATCAGGAGATTTCATCTCCTTTCTGGCCCATCGAGGCTTAATCGATTCAGAGATCGAATTTTCATAGATCAGGAGATCTTATTTTCTTTTTGACCCATTAGGACTTTACTGATCCAGAGATCAGATTTCAGAGATCGAAAGATTTTATCTCCTTTTCAATCCATCGGGGCTTAATCGAATCGGAGATCGAATTTTCATAGATCGAGAGATTTTTTCTTTTTTGGCCCATTGAGGCTTTACCGATTCGGAGATCAAATTTTCATTACTCATACAACATGTGATGTACAAAAATGACCTCCTTGGAGCATTTTTGTAGATAATATTTTTTGAGATTTTTAAAATTTCATATGCGAGGAATACAAGATCCATCCAATTTTTTTAATTCTATAGGCTCCTGGGCAAATGACATCAATGATTAGATAAGGTCTTTTCCAATTTGGAGCAAGTTTGTCTTGTTTGTTGGGCTTAGAAACTTCAGCTCATCTTAGGATGAGATTACCTTTCTGAAATGATTTTGATTTTACCTGAGTATTATAGTACTTGGTGACTCTTTACTTATATGCTGCCATTTTAACATGGGCCTGCTCTCTTATTTTCTCAAGAAAATTTAGGTCAATTCTCAACCGATCAAAATTCGTTGCCTTGTAAAAATTTCTGACTCCATCGGATGATAGGTCGATTTCAACTAAAATCACAGCTTCGGCTCCATAAGTGAGTTTAAAAAAAGTTTCTCTAGTAGAAATCCGATATGTGGTTCTGTAAGTCCATAGAACACTGTAAAGTTCTTTAGCCTATAATCCCTCTGCTTCTATGAGCCTTATCTTTAATCCTTGGAGAATACTCCTGTTGTGACTTCAGCTTCACCATTCGACTGTGAATGCCCAACAGAGATCAACCGATGATCAATATGAAATTTGAAATAGAATTCTTTAAACTTGGGGTTGTTAAGCTATCGGTTATTATCAGTAATAATTATTCGAGATAAACCAAATTGATATATTATTGATTTTTATATAAAATTCTGCATCTTTTTCTTAGTAATTTGAGTCAGAGGTTTTGCCTCCACCCACTTAGTGAAGTACTCGATAGCAACTATCAAATTTTTTTTTTGACCTGTTGCCATTGGGAAAGGTCCTAATATATCCATTTTTCAAATTGCAAAGGGTCATGGTGTGGTAATAGAAATGAGTTCGGCAGTAGGTTAATGTTAGATGTTAGCATATTTTTGGCACTGGTCGTATTTGTTAACAAGATCGATTACATCTTTTTGGATGGTAGGCCAATAATAATCTTGCCGAATTACTTTGTAAGCAAGTGATCTGCCTCCCAGGTGATTTCTACGTATTCCTTTATGTACCTCCCGAAGTGCATAATCAATCTTGGATGGTCTCAAGCATCAAAGTAGAGGAAGAGGAAGTGAATAAGACCTTTTGTATAGTTGATCCCCCTAAAGGACATACCATGGAGCCTATCTTTTGATGATTCTAGCTTTAATTGAATCATCAGATGGGATTCTTTTTGTTATATAATCCACGAGGGAATCAATCCAGCTCAGTTCATGACTGACCTAAAATATAGAAAGAATTTCAATGCTGGATTTTTCTAATTATTCGATCAGAACCTTTTGATTAAGCTCGAGAAATCTCGATGTACCAAGATGTGACAAAGCATCAACTCGGGCATTCTCCAACCTTGAAATTTGTAGGACTTCTAGCTCCTCAAAATTTTGAGTCAGTTCTTTTATATTCTGCAAATAACGGGCCACTATGGGGTCTTTAGCCTCAAACTGACCTCATACCTGTCTGACGACAAGCTACGAGTTGGTAAAAATCTTTAGCTTTTTGACTCTGAGCTCTTTTGCCATCTTTAATCCTGCAGTCGAGGTTTCATATTCGACACCATTATTGAAAGTGTTAAAGTTGAACCTTAGGATTTGTTTGGTAATAAATCTTTTGGAATTTGTCGGAATTAAACCAGCACTACTTTCTTAAGAATTTGAAGCTCCATCCACATGCAGAACCCAAAATGAACCATAATCATCAAGATTTTTTAGAGTTGATCCACCATCAGGAATAGTGCACTCCACAATAAAATAGTTAATACCTAATCTTTTACTACAGATCGAGGTTGATACTGAATATCAAACTAGCTGAGTTCTATGGTCCATTTAGCAATCTGATCTGACGTGTTAACTCTTTGTAATATCAATCTCAGTGACTGATCGGTCAATACTATAACCATATAAGCTTGAAAGTAAGGTCGAAGCCGTCGAGCTGATGTGATTGGAGCATATATCATTTTTTTAGCTTTCTGATATCGAGTTTCAGCATCCCACAATAACTTATATAATAGATAGACCTTTGAATTTTCATTTCTCTCAGACAAGAATTGAGCTGACGACATTTGGTGAGACTGATATATACATAAACAACTCCTCACCCTCAACTGGCTTTAAGAGAAGAGGTGTAGAGTCCAGATATCTCTTTAAATCATCAAAAGTATTTTGGCATTCTTCTATCCAGTCAAAATTTTTAATTTGCCTGAGCGTCTTGAAGAATGGAAGACACCTTTCAGCCGATCTAGAGATGAATCGACTGAGAGTGGCTACCCATCCAGTGAGTTGCTGAATTTCTCTGGTGGTAGTCCGACACTTCATCTCCAACAATGCATGAATTTTTTTGGGATTGGCCTCTATTCCTCTTTAATTTATGAGAAAATCAAAAAACTTATCCGAGATCACTCTAAAAGCATACTTGTTTGGATTCAGCTTCATTTGGTGCTTCCTGAGTTCTCCAAATGCTTCTTTCAGATCGATGATGTGCCGATCTTTCTCGATGCTCTTCACTAGCATATCATCAACATAAACCTCAATATTCCAACTGATCTGATGCTTGAAGATCTTATTGACGAGATGCTGGTATGTCGCACCTACATTTTTAAGACCAAAAGATGTCATTTTATAATAGTATAAATCTCTTTCGATGACCAAGGCCATATTTTCTTCATCTTCGGGAGTCATTTTGATCTGGTTATATCTTGCGAAAGCATCCATAAAACTAGAAAGTTTATGATCTGAAGTGATATCCACTAGCTGATCAATTCTCGGTAGAGGAAAACTATCATTTGGACAGATTTCGTTGAGGTCGGTGTAGTCAATACATATCATCCACTTACCATTAGCTTTTTTGATCATAACAACATTTGCTATCTACTTCGGATAATGAGCTTCTCTGATAAATTCTACTTTTAGAAGCTTATCAGCTTCTTCATCAATGGCCTTTTGCCTTTCTGGAGCAAAACTTCGCTTCTTTTGCTGAACTGACTAGAAGCTTGGGTCGATATTTAATTTATGAATGATCACATCGGCAGGAATACCAAGCATGTCAGAGGTTGACCAAGTGAATATGTTGGCATTTGCCTGAAGAAACCTGATCATTTTATCTCTCAAGTTAGATTTAAGATTCCACCCGATTTGAACTATTTTTCCTGGGTCATTGCCTAAAGGAATGGTTTCCAGCTTTTTAGCAGGTTTACCACGGTCCTTCCCGACCTCGTCTATTGGATCTGGTATATCAACTGATATATTTTTTGAGGATTGTTTCATCTTAGAGGTGATCAAGAAGCATTGTCGAGCTACTGCTTGATCTCCCCACATTTCTCCTGTTTCTTCTTTAGTCGAAAATCGCACTAGTAGGTGATACGTGGAGATGATAGCTTTAAGAGCATTGAGACCAGGTTGGCCAAGAATAGCATTATAAGCAGATAAAATTTTACCATGAGAAAGGTAAGCTGTACTATTGACTGCCTTGGTTTCTATCCTGTTGTGATCGATAAAGTAATTTTTCCTTCACAGCAACTAAATTTTTTGAGAATCCAACGAGACAGGTACTGACCTAGTTCAGCTGGCCTGCTAAATTTATTTTTGAGAATACATTATAGAATAATACCTTGGCAGAGCTTCTATTATCAACCAAAATTTTTTTTATATCATATTTTGCTATGGTCATGGAGATGACAATAGTATCGTTATATGGGGTTTGAATCCCCTTTACATCATTCTCAGAAAGAGAGATAATTTCTTCTATCTTTTGACTGTTGGGGGATGGATCACTAATGCTCTGTGGGACACTGGATATCATGTGTATGACTCCGATTGTTGGTCGATTATGATCCTCAGAGCTATCTTCTATCTGAAGCCAATACTCAATGGCTTTGCTCGACCTCACATATTTATCGAGGTAACCTCGGTGCACCAAGATTTCTATTTTATCCCGCAGTTGCCTGCATTCCTCGAGATCATGGTTATGATCCCGGTGGAAATGGCAATACTTCTTTTTGTCCCTTTTTTTTTGGGGAGCTTTCATAGGATCAGATTTTTAGAGGTATTCTTCCCTTTCGATTTTCATGAAGATCTGCACTCGGAGGGCGGTCAAAGGAGCGTAGGAATTAAAACATCAAGGTGGGCTTCTTGATCTTGGATTTTTCTGAGGTCAGTTAGAGCCTCTATCCTATTGAGCTCCATCATCTTCTCTCGACTATTTCTTCTCATTTTTATTATTTTTCTTGGCTTGCCTGATAATAGCTTCTTCTTCCTTGGTTTGAGTATACTTCCGTACTCGATCGAGCATCTCATCATAAGTATTTGAAAAATTTTTATTCAGAGAGAAGATCAAGTGATTGCTCCAAAGTCTCCTCTTCAAAGTAGACATGACAATTGCTTCATTGAAATTTTTTACTTTCAGGATGGCTACGTTGAAGCGAGCCACATACTTTCAGAGGTCTTCGCTCTCCTGTTGCTAAACAGAAAATAGACTATCTATGTACCTCAGATGAGGTCGGTTAATATCGAAATATGTAACAAATAGCCTCCTAAATTGCTCGAAAGAAGCATGGATCCCTATGGGAGTTTGAAAAAATATACCCTCGCTGCCTTCTTGAGAATAGTAGGAAAGGCAATGTATAGTAGGGCATCAGAAGTCCCTTATAAGGCCATGAGGGCTTTATAACCCTCAATATGATCCATCGGATCAGTAAAGCCATCAAAGGGCTCATTGTCAACATCTTGAACCGATTTGAAATCGACTCACTCAGGATTTCTTGAGAGAGAGGAGATCGAAGATTATAGCTATCTTTATATTGGGATCAACCTCCTACCTGAATCTCCACCAGATGCTTCTCAAGATCTTGGATCATGTGCTTCAGATCATCCCCTCTCTAAGACTTTGTATAATTGGGGACAGATTCACCGTCAGCCTCATCATCAATATAGTGTTCATCTTGATGGACAGGTTGATGGCTATGCTGAGATATAGCTTTTAAAGGAGGAGCTTTTTCTTGCTGTTGTTCCTTCTTTTGAAGCTGTTGAATAGCTGCTGTCAGAACTTAAACTTGCTGAATCAAGAAGTTAAACTATTGAAGATCAACAGTAACTGATTGTTGTTGTGGTGCCTCCGGTACTCCTTCGAGAGAGGACAGAGAGGGTTACTGTGCTCATGCCTTGACCATCTTTTTCATAAGAAAAATCAAAGGCCTCCCTCCTTCTAGTGCAAATCTATTGCTGTGAGGTTCAAAATCTCAGATTGGAGTGGATTGGATGAAACCAAGCTAGAAGCTAGCAATCCGATCTGGAATGGCTTGAAGAAGACCTGTAAGATAAGTCAAAAATCGGATGAAAATCCTTCAATTTTTGACCCTCCGATGCTTAAGTCAGCTTTGAGCTCAAGAACATTGGGTGGAAAAGAGTAGAAGAGTACAAGAAGAGGATTTGTGTGGAATTAAAAAAGTCGGATTGAATGAGAACTAGAGCTCTTGTTTGAGAACTGACAGAATTTTCACCAACAGAGTCTCCCATAGTTTTGGAATTGTGAACTTATCTTTGAAGGATCCTTGGCCCTCTATTCATAGAGGGGCTGATGAGGCCATTACAGAGTTTGTTAGGCCATTAGAGGGGTTTATTAGATAGTTAGAGCTACCTGTAAGTGAGCTGGAATACAGCTGTACGTACTAACTGAAAGTGAGGTCATACTTAGTTATATTAGCTAACTGTATATGGGATCGTGGCTAACTGTATGCAAGATTGTGGCCTAGCTGTGGAGGCTGCGGGGGACTTCCACAAGGTGATTGTCGCCGTAGTGGTTGACCTCGATGGAATACTAATATAAGATAAAGCAGCTCAGTCGTTATCACTTGAGTTTTCCAACGTCCCAGATATACGGGACATCGAGGTACTTTACTTTAGGCTGATAATAACCCGACTTTATCACTAATAAGCAACCTGATGTATAGTTGTTCAATACTTCGAGATCGATGATCCCTTGATCTCGTGTGATTATGCGACGTGGTTTGGGGTTGATTTAGCGCACCAACATATATTATTAATAGACTAAAACTTGATCTCAAGGTCGAATTTGAGTTTGAGTATAGTTTGATTGATATACGAGTTTAGTTAAGTCGATCTCGAGTTTTGTCTATTATTAGCGAATTTTTTTTGTTAGATCTGAATTAGATGATAGAAGTTCTCTCAATGATTCAAGTCATCAGGTTTGATCCACTATCTCTAGCCTATACATCAAAAATAGATAGCCTAAATAATATTATATTGTATATGTTTTTATCCAATGACTCAAATTAGCAATGTGAGACTCGTTATCTAATGTAGATTTGATCGAATATGCACTAGAGTATAGCCAAATATATATATACACGTATGCATGTATGTATGTCAATCAACCTGTCTGCCTATTTCAAGACCTCTATCCTATTCATGTAGCTTAATATAGGCATGACATGTTTTTCAGACACAAATCATGATAAAAAAATTGTAGCACATCCTACTTTCGGGTACAATAAACCACCATGTCTATTACATCCCATCACAATACCACAGCGTCAACAATGGAATATTTTTTTTAGATTAATAGTTGTAGAATTAAGGCCTCAATTATCTATCAATTTCAAGAAAACTTAGACATAATCTAATAAGATCAAGGATAAAATTATATAAACATATGGGTAACCTATATGAAACATAAATATAAAATTAAAGCATATAAGAATTATTTATTAATATATATATCTATATATCATTCTAGTTTGAGTAGTTTTGGACCAGAGATGAATTAGGACCGAGTCCAAGTTGGGTTAAAGGCCAGTCCCAACCCAAGCCTATCTAGGGTTTCAATCTTTTAGCCCAGATCCAATATAAATTTATAAAATCTTGACCCAGAATGATGAGTCGGGCAGACGGCGTCAGGTTGAATGTGACCCAAGCTACATCAATAGCTGTCATAACACAATGATACGTTGACAAAAAACTTGATGTACTAAACTTTTTTTTTTTTTGGGTAAAAAGTGCTAAACTCTATTTGGAGGCCAGAAAGTAACGGGAGAAGGAGGTTGAAAGATTCGACAGGGACACAACATATAAATTGAATGTGGCATCTATTAGCCACCATCGTGACATATTTTGCTTTGGATGAGGGTTTGCAGATACCATCGTGAAATATTTTGCTTTGGATGAGGGTTTGCCCTTAACACAAATAATATCTTCTAATCGAACGAGACCCCTCTTACCAAACCACCTAAAATTTATCGGCCAATGAAGGATGAACCTTTGAACTCTCCCAAAAGGACAGGCTTCTTGTCTAGCATAAAAAAAGGACGGAATTCTCAAAGTAACTTTTTCTTGTTCAAGACGGCAAAAATACGACACGTGATCCAAAAAAAACTCTGAGCAAGAAAACCAGAGTCCCTGTACCCTTTTTTTTTTTTTAATAATATTATATTTTAAGTGGCCATTTGTTACAAGCTGCTTTAACAGAAATAAAAGAAAAAAAAATAAAAATAACTGATTTGGCAAATGGCAAATGCTAAATGAAAACACGCAAAATTCTTTGTACACCACCAACGGCCTAGAAAATTCGATTTGGAGCGTTAAATAATTATTATTTTTCAATATATATTTAATATTCATAATTTTATATATTTTTTAAATTTTGAATAATAAAAATATTTTTTTTAAAAAAAATTATGACACCAAATGCTGATATTATGATATTTTGTGTTGAAATTATTATTTTTTATATAAAATATCATTATTTTTTTTACAAAATATCATAAAGAAAAAAAATATTTTTGGCATAAAAAATTTATAAAATTTTTAAATGATAAAAATATAAAATATCAAATTATGATATTCTATAAAAAATTTATAACATCCTATTTTGAAAGTCATAATTTTAATACAGAATGTCATATTTTTTCAAAAAATATTTTTATTATTTAAAATTTTAAATAAAAAAATAAAATTATGGGTATTAAATGTACATTGAAAAGTGGTGATTACGTGTCTAATCGAATAAGATGGTGCACTTCATATCAGATTTTTTATATTGTAAATAATGTATAAAAAATTTTTCATAAAAACACATTATCTTTTTAGTGCCCTTTCGTTTTCAAAAGGATCACCAAGCGAATAACGCACCTATAGCTCTAGAACAAAATGGAAAAGATACTAAAGCAGGGATTTCGCAGCTTGTTGGAGTTATTTAATGCTTCTGCTTTGGGTAAATCCACCTCAAGCTCAATTTGAGTCATTTTTTAGTAATGCAAAAATTATTGCAGTTCTCTTTTAGTCCAAATCCACCATATCAAGCAATAAGAATGCTTCATCCATTTATGCCTTTTATTTTGTTCAAATTAGATAATAGATAAATAGATCAATATATTTTGTCCTTGTCTGTTCTGAAACATGGTGCTTGCTTGACCTTCTAACTTCGCTTATGTTCAGTTTTTATCATCTCAGAAGCTGACACCAGACCCAAAAGAAATACCGAAAGGCGCAACAAATCTCCCGTCCAGCCTGAGACCCAACTACTTGTATGAGCTCATATCACTGCGAACCATAATAGAAGACAGGGGCGCCGGTAGACCACACAAAATGTTCCTACAGCCTGAGGTGACACACGTGTGGGAACTCATAATCTAATTCTCTCGAGCCATCCCAATCTCCTCCTGCCGTGTGGCAAGAGGAACTTTTCCTGTGACCTGAACGGGTGCCCCTAGCACCACTATAAAAGATGGCAAGTAAACTACTATGAGACTGCCACGTTTCATTATCTTAAAGCGACAGATCACCCGGTGCATGCCAGTCTTTTTTTTTTTTTGGTAGGCGTGCATGCGTCTTTAGCGCTGCAATTTGTAGAGGAAGTGGGAGGTGGGAGGATATGTTCTAATTCTTGTTCTTTAGCAGGAGTAGAATGGGAAGTTGAGGGCTATGTATGGTAGGTGAACTGAGAGGGTCTATATAAACAAGTCTAGCAGGCTAGAGAGCTCCCTTGGGAAGAGTATAGAAGTTTGTAGGACAGGGCACTGTTGAGGTGTTGGATCATGGGAAGGCTAGTTGCCAAGAGCTGGGATGAGTCCAAGAAGATGTGGCACATAGGAGGGCCTGCAATACTTACAGGAGTGTTCCAGTTCTCCGTTGGGTTTGTCACTGTGGCCTTTGTTGGGCATCTGGGAGATGTCGAGCTTGCTGGGGTTTCGATCGCACTGAGCGTCATCGAAACCTTCGCTTTTGGGATTCTGGTAATTGATCCACTGATAACTTCAGAGGCTCAGTTAGTGTTATGATTATTTCATATAATTCTTGTAGTTTCGCATCTATAAACTTCTCTCTTGTTTCAATTTTGTCAGATGAGTTTATAACTTGAGTCAAGCTCATCATTCCCCTTCATCTAGATGCAAGATAGGTTTCATTATTTATCAACCATAAATTTCATGGTTGTGGTTAAAATTCCAAGTAATTGTTCTTCCATAATTTCATGTATTACTTGCACATAATCCATGGCCCAAGGAAAATATCCTGGCACTTAAACATGCAAATCCACCAACTCTGTGCATCTGAAATTGCATGATGATTGAAGCATCATCACTTGAGGCACAGTAGAGAAGCTGTTGCGATTTGATAATATAAAGTTCGATCTTATTTTATGGATATATTATCTGGAATTTTGCGGAATCATGCATATATTAATTGCAGTAATATGAGATCATAAAATTTTGAAATGTTCGTAATCATCTGATTTTACGTAGGACCAGAAGAAGTTATTTGTCTCTTTCTTAGAAGTTGGTCCGTCACCTACTCCCCTGGGCTTTTACTTTTCTAAGCCATGTGTATACCTCTGTTGCAACTTACTCAGCAAATTACGTAGAAACGTTCATAGCATTTTCTACAATTCTGGAAAGGTAGTAAAAGCAAAAATATGAAAACAAAATGAATAAAAGGTAAAACAATAGGAAAAAATATATATATACAAGAGCAATTAGAATATGTTTATAATCTATCTTGTGAATCTTTTGACCTCTATCAAAAGCATTAAAACTGCTAAGGGTCCATTTGGCTGGAAAAAATCTGGCATAGAAAAATAAACTCCACGTCAGATTACCATATTTAATATAACAATTGGAAGAGAGATAGGGAAAAAAAATTAATTAGCTCCATATTTATTTTTTGGAGAGAGAATATAAAATAAATACTATGATGGGGTTGGTATTTGGTAGATTCCGAGTGGTGATAACCTATACTTACAGAAATACTCTGAATAAAACTGTATATGTAATCATTAAATTTATTTAATATATATTTTAATATTAAAAAATTATTTTATGTTGAAGGATATGTTTATAAATTTGATTATATTTCTATATAGATTTATCTAGGGCTAAGCAAATAATTGAAACCCAAAAAAATCCATCCAATCCGATCCGTATGAAATCGAACTTGAATCGGATTGTGATTTGTAAAAAATTTAATTAATTACGGTCGGATTCAGTTTTCATATTTTTAACCCATATGAAACCGAATCTGACTGACCGATATAGTATTTTCAATACTTAGGCTATTTGGAGAATTGAAATTTGATCATTATGATATGTTATATACTAACTTATGGATGTTATAACATTATTATATCCTAATTTTTATATGAATTGAATGGTGTATTGGTTTGTGATGTTTAAAATCAATATTGGATCAATATTGAAGCCCAAACGGACACAACCCATCCGAACTCGCTATAAACCGTTAACTTCGGTTTCAAATAGTTTATATATGATAAACGGTCAGCAGCGGGTTGGATTTTTTTCAATCCGATTGGGTTCAGTCGGATCAAATTTTTTTCTCAACTGGATCCAATCCGATCTGTGTTCAGCTCTATATTTATCTCCAACCAAACATAGTGATCTTTTTCAATATCATATTCAGGAGTAATTTTTTTATCAATCAGATATAATAAATTTTTTTTTTATAATTATTTTTTTTGATAAATAATTTATAAAAATTATTAAATTATCTCGTAACCTGATGCACCCCAACCAAACAGGTGCTAAAAGGATAAAACTGTCAGGCAAATGATAAAGAATATCTGCAGTTCTTTCAAGACACTTATAGAAACTAAACAAGGCATTATAGTAGGTATTCTCATTTGATTGTCACTGTACTTGTATATTTCAATGTATTCACGCAATCTCAACCTGTTTATGTGCATGTTTGGAATCAAACGTTAAATACATCATTCACTCTCACGTCCGAAGAATTATCTATCCATCCTTTATACATCCAGTAAAACTCATGCTATCATGAAAACTTCAACAGTGGAAAACCATGGATTTATATTAAAGTGGGGAAAAAAATGAAGTCATACCATAATGGAGATTTAACAGAGGAATGCCATATGGCTCTATTGAAAAAGAAATCATAATCTGAGCGATGCTAACCTTTTGTTTTCTGACTACCAACTGTTAATTATTTCTCATCATTCCTCTGCAGCTAGGCATGGGGAGTGCATTGGAAACGCTCTGTGGTCAAGCTGTTGGTGCTGGACAACTTCACATGCTAGGAGTTTACATGCAACGATCATGGGTTATTACTGAAGTCACAGCATTGGTTCTATCACCAGTCTATGTGTTCGCATCACCCATCTTAAAGCTACTTCGACAGTCCAAAGATATATCAGAGGTTGCAGGCAGATATACTATATGGGTAATCCCTCAATTGTTTGCCTATGCCATGAACTTTCCTCTGCAGAAGTTTTTCCAATCTCAGAGCAAAGTATGGGTCATGGCTGCGATTAATGGTGTGGTTCTGGGCATCCATGCTCTGCTAAATTGGATTTTTGTAACAAAAATGGGTCATGGGTTGCTGGCTACAGCAATCATTGGGAACGTTTCTTGGTGGCTTATAAATTTGGGTCAGATGGCTTATCTTGTATCTGGCTTTTTCCCTGAAGCATGGAAAGGCTTTTCTATGTTAGCATTCCAAAACCTGGCAGCTTTCGTCAAACTGTCACTTGCATCAGCAGTAATGTTATGGTAAGTTCTAAGCTCCAAAATAGACAAAATAATGGGACTATTGTTTTGAAATGTCCAAATTCTATATCTTTAACTGCAGCACTTTGATGACAGCTTGGAGCTTTGGTATTATACTGCTGTTATTATTCTGGTGGGTTGCTTAAAAAATCCACAAATTGCTGTCGGCGCTATTTCTATCTGGTTTGATGTTCCATCCTTTCACCTGTCCATCATCGAAGATACGAGCTCTAAGAACCTTACTAATATCTAAAACAACATTAAAAATCCTCTGATTTTCCATTAAAATGCATACCAATTTAGTTGTGTTGGCATAGGAGTTGTTCTATCTTCAAATGATCGAACATAAAATTGCCTCTAGCTGATCAATTGTTTCGTTCTGTCTGTCAGCATGAACTATCAACTTTGGACATTGATGGTAGCTCTGGGTCTTAATGCTGCAGTGAGGTAGGCTTCATATATTTTAAATTGTTTGCAGCTCCTGGCATCAAAGAACTGCTGCCACAAGTGAGTTCATATTTTGTTTTTTGTTACTTACTTCACAGTGTACGAGTATCTAATGAACTTGGAGCAAATCACCCGAAAGCGGCGAAGTTTGCTGTAATTGTTTCTGTTTCCACATCACTCTTCTTTGGGTTCATTTTTATGGCCATAGTTCTCATCTCCAGAAAGCACATACCAAAGGTTTTCACAGATGTACCTGAACTGATAAGAGAAACATCTAAACTGGTATATCTTCTGGGTGCTACAATCCTTCTGAACAGTGTTCAGCCTGTTCTATCTGGTACCTTCTCTCTAACAACACTGAAAAACAAGGCATTGGTATTTGGATGGTCAATGATAGATACTTGAGGTTCTTCAGCAATCTCACCAATGCTTTAATCCGAGGAGTCTTACTAAAATTTGCAGGAGTGGCAATAGGAGCAGGTTGGCAAACCTCGGTTGCCTTTATAAATGTAGCATGTTACTACCTTCTTGGGTTGCCCCTGGGAGCCGTTCTTGGCTTCAAGTTCAAGCTTAATGAACTAGTAAGACACCAAGCAGATGACTCTATGTTTCTTCTACTTTTATTTATAATTATAAGGATGACCTCATGTGGACCATTAGAATGAGGTGATGGTGAAAAGAGTATGTATGTGCATTATATTTACTAATTCATTTATGTGATGCAGGGCATTTGGGTGGGGATGTTAATGGGGACTCTGGTGCAAACAGTTATTCTGCTACTGATTACATTCAGAACTAAATGGGAAAAAGAGGTAGTTCAGATAATATTACTTATGAAATTTTCGCGGATGGTCCCTTGAATTGAATGCATTTTTTGTATGAACAGATTCATGTGAAATGATGGTAGAACAAAGGACCCAAGTGAACATAAACAGTAGAGCCTTGAAAGAGCCTTCATGGATGGAATTTATAATTGTCTACACAGATAATGATTTTACTGTATTCATCTTAAAAGTTATCATATGCAAAATGGGACTGACAGGGGATGCAGTACTTGGGATGATGGGGGTGGTAAAAGATCACAACTAATATGATAAAGGGAATAGCATTTACTAGAATCTATCTAACTTAGCTTACACAAGGAACTAGTTTTCTAGGAAAATGCTTTTCATCAAGTCATTTCAAATGAGAGTTTACACATCCATTGCCACAAGTTTGTCCTTGCAAAAAGAGGCTCCTGATGGCTTTTTATGTGTCAATTAAACTAGATGCAACTTGCAAGGCCAGTTTCAAATCACAATATGATATATTCTGAATTTTGCAGATTGGCTGCCCCTGCCTCCCCTTTTGGCTATGTGGTTATGATAAGTTTTGAAATGATATGCAGGCTATGCAAGCAGAGGAGCGCATCAGGACATGGGGAGGACAACATGAGTCTCAATCAGCTTCATGCGCACAAGAGGCACAAGCTCTATGAAGATGATCCTTTGTCCCATAAGTTTATAGCACCTTAAAAGTGCAACCTTCAACAGCATGAAATGCCCATACCACAATGTCTCAAGGCCAAATTCCTACTTCTCATTAGAAGCTGCAAAAGAGGAACTACATCAAGCCAGTGAGCTATTATCAATTAATTGTATCCTGTTGTTCTTGACTCTTGCTCCTGCAGGGCGAGTAATTTGATGACTACATTTTGCCTAATGAGGCACATTAAGCAAGGAGTGATCTATATCATTTTCTTAATCTTGCAACAAATGAAGAGAGAATTTATAATTATCATTGCGGTCTTAGCGATTCAAACTTATATAAAGTAGAACTGTAGAACAGTTGCCCGTTCTTCAATACATGTTTTGCGTCTATCCTAATTCCTATATAAAGTAGAACAGATGCCCCCTGAAACAGTCACCAGTGGAACTATGAAGGAATCCCACTTCCTACCAAAACAGCCACTGATGTCTCCTAAAATTCACCAAGCTAGTTGCTATTTTTCTATCCTAACAATAACGGGCACATGTTAATGTTGCGAGTGACCACGTTTTTTGTTATAAAAATAAGAAACACGGTGGAGACATCACTACCAGCCTTCAGATCTGGATCTTTAAGTGGAGAGGCATATCGATTAAGCTAAGTCTAGTTGGTGTACCGACTTGGATAATTAACTTTGAATCATGCAATGAGGAATAGGATTTTGCAAATGAGTTTGTAGAGGAAAGAGTTAAAGGAGAAAGGTGGTGAGTTTTCCTTTCTATTTCTTTTCCCCCACCTGGGAGATTCAGTTACCAATGGTAGAATTAAGTGGGATAATTTCAGATTAGTTTTAAATATTTTTATAAAATATCTTACTAATTTTCAATAATAATTTTTAAGAGAATTGGGAGGGAGACCTCCTCACACTATACTAGTGCCGAGTGCAGATTTTTGGAAATGTACAATCTAACCTAAAGCCTTTGATTACTAATCAAAGCGTGTGAACCAATGGAGCAGGTCTCAGTTGTAGCTGATAAATACTATTACCAAAAAGTTTTTACAGCATGGTTAATGATAAAGTTAACCGGTTCTCTTTGCGAACGGTAAGTAATCTGTGAGTTCTTGAGCTCCCATATTCAACGCCATGTAACAAAAAACATTGTGAACCACATTTACCCGAAAACATTATTTAGGCTTCAGAGGAATAGAATGGACCAATTTTCAATGCGATAGTGCAAAATTTTTCCTGGTTTCAGCACACGATGCGGGTTTCTTACAGTGGTTACATTCCCACAAGTCATAGATCTGTGCAGCTTAATCCTAAGGTCAGCATGGTTTAGCACAACTGTAAACAGTTCAACATATTTTAGGAACAACTTGTTGCCACTTGGTGCCCTTAGGTGCAATTAATTATATATTTAAATTTTTTTTTTAAAAAAATTTTGCAACAAGTAATAAGAGGAAAAGACAGAGGAGGAGGTTACAAATTGAGGCACAAAGTGGAGACTACCAAGATCCTACCTAAAAACCCAGGATTTGCAATGGATGAGCTCAAGAGTATATAAATACCACAAAATTCTTAACCTATCCAATGTGCGATTAGTAAGTGAGAGTGCAAAAGTTTCAATAGGCAAGAAGGATTCGTGGACTCTGATATTATATTAAGATCCTATCTAGAAGCTTCACTTCTTAGATAGGATCTTTAAAGAGACCGCCAATATCCATACAGCTGCCCATACCCTGTGAAGAAACTTCCCTCTCCTCCACAAGCCAGAGTTCATCTAGATCAAGTTGACAAGGCACACAGCTTTAGATCTTAGAAAGCGTTAGGCCACATGTTTGGTTTTGGTCGCCCGCAAGGGGATGGCTTGGGGCTCATCAGACACTACTGGTCAGTTTGGCTGACTGGAAAACCAAATATGGAAATGGCCAAAGAACAACCAAATACCTAAAATGACTTAACAACATATCTAAAATGGCAACCGAAGATGCCCTCGATGAAGAAAAATCTTATATGTTTGCAAATCTTTATTAGCACAGCAACTCTTATGATGAGACACCATACTCCATGCATTTCGCTCCACATGTATAGACTGAAAAATATAGTAAAGATGGTTAATTTTTTAACATGACCCATTCTTTGTACTAAAAAGGTAAACTTTGGTGATAGACAATAGCATAAAACTACAAACGAATTCTTAATCAATTTGAGCTGAAAAGAATCACAGAGGTTACTTTTGTTTTTAAAAATCAAAAAGGTTGTATGTCGCAGACATTATCAACTAGATTATCTAAGTTGTGCAAGCAATGCCACTATCATGCCATCATGTGCATATACAACTTACAGAATACCGTTTTTGCAGTTTAACAAAGATTAGATTGAGTACATAACTGGATTCTTTGTTTTTAAAGTGGAGGTATGGTCTGCAACAAAAAAAGTGGCTGCTCAAGGAATTACAACTTGACGGGTATGGCAACTAATTTGTGTTATCCTTTCTCCATTGATTATCTTTTACTATATATATAATTGTCGATCTTTTCTGTATGAGGGCCAGGGCAAAGAAACAAACATCATCTAAGTTTCAGAGTGCCCTTGTCCACAGTCAGTATGGGAAAGTTCCTGTATATTTAATATGGTCGAGGGTGCGTCTGAGGCCATACCGAAGAACTGCCTGGTTACCAGCTCTGAAGCCATCACCATATGCTGATGAAGTATCCGATTCAATCTGGTGTTTGAAGAATTCTCCGAGTTTTCTCTCAAACTGAGACCTTGGGCCTTTTTTAGATGAAGTCGAGGATGAAGAGGATGATGAGCTCGATGCAACATTAGTGCCAGTTCCCGAGATGATTTCTGAGTCCAGCCACATATGAGCCAGCACCTGGCAGATGCCTTCTTCAACTACTGGACTAAGGGCTCGAAATCCTGAAAGCATAATATATAGAAACTAGAAACTCATATACACTGATTTTGTTATGATGAAAGACTTGGAAACATATATACACCCTTTTGAGTTAAAAAATAGTCCACTCAAAAGGCATATCTTCTTTGCATTCTTTGAGGTTACAACAAGAAGGAAGCAAGATTCCTCACAACAAAGAATAATGCATCTTTTATATAGAACACGATCAATTACATTTGCTGATACATTTGTACTTCATGCCTAGTTACTGTTTTTGTGACAATTTTTTAAAAAGTAAAAAGATTTTTCATAAGTTGCGAAAGAAATCATAATAACAATAATAAGAAGGAATTAGAATTTAAAAGAATAAAATTCTCAGTTACATAGAATACTCTCTCTATTTAAGCCATGTGTAAGTCAACCAACTAGTCTACATGGTTGACCAGTGCTCCAGAAACACAGCATGTGCAACAGTAGAAAAGGGGCAAAATGAAATAAGATACTTCCATTTCACTAGAATCTTGTACCATCTGAGCTCTAATAACATCAAAACGTATGCTTATGGGCTTAAAGCCATGCTTCACATCCTAAATAACATAAGCTACTAAAGGAACTTGGCATCAATTTCTTCTTTTCTGAGGCATAGAAATCCATTTTGGTAAACTTTGCATCAATACCATAAGCTACTTCTTTCCAAAATTATTCGTGAAAATCATTATCTTGTTACTAACTAAGAAACTGGCTGATGGCCATTCTAGATTTAGTTCAATGCACAAAAAGCCATTCATCTGCAGCAAAAGATTAGCTCAGCAGTTCATGAACATCACACAATTACCAGGATTCAAGCACTTCTCTTCACAATGTATTTTAAAAGATCCGATATTAGAAATAAGCCACTTAAGTGGAACTATCTTACAACCAATTGGCTCCCTGATCTTATCTTGCTTCCAAAAGGAAGGTGGAATTGTAGGTGTGCTCAACTCTTAAAGTAAGAGATTGTCCATAGAAATAACTCATCTTATTTGGAAATAGGGACAGTACATGTAAAAAATCTGTCATTGCTCAAAGTAATAAAAAATTACAGAGGGACAGAGGGAGCAAGGATGCGAGATAGAGAGAGAGATTTAGTTAAATTAGTCAAGTCACTGGTGGATCAGCTGATTACTTGAGTCAGCTAGGTATCTACTAAGTCAAGCCAAAAGATGAGGCAGATAACCCTTCTCTTAGCCATAGATACATGTCTGAGAAGCTACTAATGATGGATGACATTCTTCCTGTTCTAGTGACCTTTTCCTATTGAATTTCTGGTAAAAGAGTTAGTTTCATGCCAACGTGAAATCAATTATTTATCTAAAGATGTTCGAAACCAATGTTTGCTATCTTGGTACTGAGCCCTGTACTGGTACCATCCTACTATAATGTCGGTATGCAGTATGGTACGAGATGGTGAGGTATACCACATGTCCGTATGATACGAGATGACATACCAGTTTGTGATGATATGGTATGATACACCCAGTACGGTACAGTACGTCAGGTATGATATAGTAAAGCTTTTTTTTGGAACCATCGAGAAGATGGGCAAAATCAGTCGATAAAGCCGGGCAAAATCAGTCGATATAGCCGGGCAAATTTCCTTCTCACTTGGGTTGAAGAGTCAGGTGGCTTTAGGCATTGGAAAAGGGATATACCATGCATTTGTTTCCTTTTTCAAAAAAACCCACAGTTATGTCAGGTTTCATATCAAGGATAGGAGGATAGGACACAAAGTAGAAATCCTCTCCCCTGGATGATTCCTTCTCATGCATGAATGGTTTCAATGAGTAACCATAAGAAAACTAGCCCAAGTTGTTCCACACTAAGGATCAACCAAAACAAAAGGAAACTAAATGGGAACAGAAACCAATGGCCACTGGATAAGGTTACCTTTAAGCCGAAGCCATGCATGCATCATCTCATGAGCCAGTATTGACCCTGTCAGTAATCTGCACACAGAAAATCAAGTATTACAGCAACATTTGCAACCATAGAAGACATCGCTGCCTACTGTTCATACTGAAATGATCGAAAATTTGCATTACACAGAATATGTCAAGTAATAATCTCTCACTCCATCTTGCTGAAAGATGCTGAGCCAATTTTCAGTTTAGAAAAAAAATGTAGTTTTTAGAGTTAAATATGCACAAGTCCACTGCAAAAGAAGATGAAATTTTACAAAATACAAATAGTAATAGAGTCATAATGACACTAGATGAAACAAGTAAAAGGCCGGCTCAGTAGTGAATGAAGCTTCCACCACTGCAGGAAAGTGAAAGCTAATAAACAATACCTTGGGAGCCCATACAATACAAGAATGGCTGTTACATCACACTGCCGAACCAGTCTGTAGGGCCCTGTTATGATATCCATAATTCTGTATCCGGGCCCAATAATCGGCCTTCGTAAAATCTGATTGAGATTTTTCTCATCAGTGATTCTAAATAATGAATACTCATACAAAACTACCTTATTTCTTTCAAAAATCACTGTAACCACATTTTAATATGATAATGCTTAAAAAATCTTACACGGGTAACAATCTGCTCTTCCGAAAGACAGAGACCTCTGGTTTCAGAGACGTCATGATGCCCCTGCTCTCCAGGATAGGAAACAAGAAGAAGAGATTAAGAGCAACATGTAACAAATAAATTCTAAGCTAAGCATATTACATGTTCTGTAATTAAATTGTAAAATGTCTCACATTCTTTTCTCCTTCCCTGGCTTCATTTAGGGCTTGTCTTTCAACTAAAAGCAATGGAATCTGCTGTTCCACTTTCATATTTAAACCTTCATAGAATTCTTGTATATCAAGGTAAAGAGGTTGGCACTCGCTGTTATCCATTATTGCAGAATTCAGACACTCCAGGCAGAGTTTTCGTCCATCATCCAGAGTCACGTATTTTGTATCTCTTGGCTGAAATTTTGAAAGATAAAAACAGGATAAATGAGCAGAATATACATCATCAAACAGAAGATGTCACATGAGCCAGTTCAGCAGGGAACGCTAACACAGTTAAGGCAAATAAGCCATAAGAAAATGATTCAGAATATCAAATTTATACTAAATCAGTTCAAATAATCAATATATAACTTGATATGTGACATCAATTATCTAAGACCCGATGAGCGGTCTTGGAATTATT
Source organism: Elaeis guineensis (assembly GCF_000442705.2). NCBI lineage: Eukaryota > Viridiplantae > Streptophyta > Magnoliopsida > Arecales > Arecaceae > Elaeis > Elaeis guineensis. Next base: position 123,841,361 of record NC_025998.2, read on the forward strand.
ATTTGTACCAACCTCCATCCGTTCACAACTGCAACACCTAGGAGTACCATCACGCTCGTGTGAGGGACAATACTTTTGCATCCAGAAAGGGTGAGCCCGATATTCAACAAGGCCGCTTCTATTTGTTGGAATCTGCAAGAATGATCATCATGATAAGTTGATAAAACACAAATTTTAAAGGGTTAAAACAAACTGACTACACATAAGTAATATCACTAAATTTAAGAAGAATGCAACATTGAAACATTGAAATAACACATATGCAACCTCAAAAAGTTTCTGCAGAGAGTATATAAGTGATAGATTACAATGACAAGTCAGAACAAAACGCCCATACAGGGATAAATATGGCAGTAATGTTATATATTGTTGAGGAATACAAATAGTGAAACCTGGTAGCTTTTATTCACCTAATCATGTTTCCACTTAATACATACATACATACATATATAATGAGAGAGAGAGAGAGAGAGAGGCTGGAATGCTTTTCAGAGCATTTAGCTCCATGCGCTTCCCAATCAAAATCCATGAATTGCCTCTCAAAATGAAAATAAGTTAGGGGAAAAAACCATCTAATGGACAATGTAAGATTTGTAAAATTGGTAGTACTTCTATCATATGCTAAAAAGATAAGCTACACAAGCTAGAGCAATTATTTAATATAGTTATAGAAAAATTATGCGGAAGCAATTGTGCACATGGTTAGTGATAAACACTTAATTTAAGTATTTTAAATTAAAAAATTATATTTAATTTATCTTATTTATTAAGAATTTGATGTTTCTTTCTATGTTTTACAGGAAAGGTGATCGCCGATACAAAGAGTCCGATTCATAGATCAAAAAGACTCAAGTTTGAAGAAAATTGGACTTAAAATAAAATTAAAATAAAAGAAAGACGCATCCGGTATTATAGAAAATGAAGATACTATGCAAGGAATCCAAAAGGATATAGATGTCATTGTGAAGAAACTTTTGTTTCTTTTTGGAATATAAAAAGCAGGTTTCACGTGAATTCAAAAAAAAGAAAAGATCTGGGCGCGCGTGAACGCCCGCGCATGAACGCGCGGACGCGGGACGGGCGCGGACGCGGGACGGACGCGGGACGTGCGTGGACGCAGGACGGACGCGTGAGGCGTGGACGCGGCGTGGATGCGGCGTCACGCGGGTGTGGGCGCGAGGCAGACGGGTTCGCAAGGAATTTTTGATGGCGGTCGAACAGATGCTTATTAAAGAAAAAAAATTAATATTTAGAAATATTTTGAAAGGAAAGATTTGTATTTTCTTTAGTCCCACATCGGAAAATCATGTAAAACTCCTCCCTCCTAATACCTATAAAAAGGCTTTTGTACTCCCATTAGAGGGGGAGCCCAGAAATTCTTCTAGAGCCTTGCATAGAGGAATAGAAAGGGACTACTTCATGAGCAACTAGGCTAGCAGTCTCGGGAGTGGAGAAGAAATTTTGTAACGACACAGAGATGGTTTATTGTTCTAAACTTTCCTGTATTTCTTTATATGTAATAAAGATTATGCTTTTTATTTAAATTGTCATGAGTTCTTTATTTGCTCTCCTTTATATGTTTTTATTTATACTTTCTTGTTAGATTAATATTAGGAACAACTTTTACTTTTCGGAGACGCGCCGTGATCTACGGATACGGGGCGTGCCGAGGAAAGAAGAGTTATTTACCTAATACTTTTCGGAGACGCGCCGTGATCTACGGGTACGGAGCGTGCCGAGGAAAGACAGGTATTTTTTCTAAGATTAATCGCATCCATTTAATTAAAAAAAAAAGAGATACAACTCTGCTAGTGCAAAGTAATTCAAAACTCCCGAGCTCTTTATTTTCTAATTACCTCAATTTTAAGATAATTTATTTTCTAAATCAAAAACAACGTTTCTTTCTTTCATCTTGCAATCTCAACTTAGCCCAAGGTCCCTGAGGATACGATCTCGACTCATCCTACCTACGTAGTGAATAGAGTTATTTTTGGTGCTATCAACGACTACGCATCAAATTTTGGCGCCGTTGCCGGGGATCTTGGCACGATTGAATTAAAAAATTGAAAAAAAAATTAAAAAAAATATATATATATATATATACTTTTCAGTTTTTATTTCTCGTTTTAAAATTTTTTTTCAGTGCTTTCTAGCTAGATAATCTTATTTGCATAATTACAGAATTACCTTGCATAACTAATTTACTACTTAGGAATTTTGCTGCTTAGAATAATTTGCTACTTTTTATAGCCTAGTGATTTATTGCTTTTTAGACTTAATCACTTAAATTTATTTTCTTGCAAAAAAAAAAAATTAAAAAAAATATATATAAAAAGATAAAATTATAAATTAAAAAAAAAAGCCACTGACATTTCATAACACTTAACTAAAATAGCGTAACCTCAAATATAAAAATTTCTAACTTGATTGGACACCTTGTTTATTTGCATAACCTAGACCTTAATTTAAAATCAACTAGACGTCAGCCCTAGGAATTTCGAGCTCAATAGGATAAGAAAGCTCTAGAGTTGAACCAAGTGCGGATTGGTTAATTGCTCGGTGTCTAAGGCAAGTGGTTAAAGAAAGTGGTTTTCAATTGGTTCCGTTGACTGACCTGGCCAACTTAGTTGGTGTCTAAGGAAAGCAACGAGCAGGGAACCTCCCACATCTTACGCTTACCTGGCCGAGTCAGTTAGTCAGTCTTGAGCTTGGAGTGCTCAAAGGCGGTCTTGAAAGTTAGGAGCTGTCTAGATCTAAGTTAACCTTAGGATAGAGAGTCTATGATTGTTTAAGTTGATTGCAATTAACATCTAAACATTAACTAATTTCTCCCTTTTCATAGATTTAAGATTCTTAGATTCTTCTCTTTAGATTTTCTTCATTATTTTCTCACTTTATTATAAAAATATATATTATAAAAAGAAAAATTTTCTGTGTTTGGTCTACAGTATAATTGTAAGGTGTATGCTTGGCCGTAGATCGTTACGACCAGAAATCCAACCTTTTGATCCAGAAATAGAAAGAACCTTTAGAGCCAACAGACGTAAAAATATGGACCGAAATCAGGAGAATGATCCACCCAAGCAATTGAAGGAGTACTTTACTCCTTCCACATATACCTACTCTCCTTGTATTCAAATGCCCCCTGTGGAGGCCACTCAATATGAAATTAAGTCCAGTATAATCCAAATGTTACCTTCATTTTATGGACTTAGTAATGAGGACCCTTATAAACATCTTGAAGAATTTCTTGAGATATGCTCAACTGTCAAAATTCACAACTTCTCCGATGATGCTCTTAGGTTAAAATTATTCCCTTTTTCACTTAAGGACAAAGCCAAATACTGGCTACATACTTTGGATTCCATGACTATATCAACCTGGGACCAGCTGCAAAGAGAGTTTCTCAAGAAATATTTTTCCATAGGAAAAACTAATCAAATAAGGAAAGCCATAACCAGTTTTTCCCAATTAGATGGAGAAATATTTCATGAAACATGGGAGAGATTAAAGGACCTTATTAGAAAATGTCCCCACCATGCTGTACCCAAGTGGCAGTTAATCCAATATTTTTATGATGGACTCTCTGAAAGACATCGACAAATGGTCGATCATCATGCGGTGGGACATTCATGCTGAAAAGTGAGGATGAGGCATGGCAACTGTTTGAAATTTTAAGTGAAAATTCATTACATCATATGTCTGCCTCTATTAGAGATAAACCCATGTTAAACCCAAAAAGAGGTGGAATATATGAAGTAGGAAATACCATAGATATCCATCAAAAGGTAGATGAACTGTCCCAAAAATTAGATCGTCTTCTAAATACTGGACAATCCCCGATTCCATCTAACCCAATCCAAGAAGTTTGTGCATTGTGTGCAAGTCCGAACCATTTTGTTAGTGAATGCCCAGCCGCACCTCAATTTCCTGAGTTTGTGCACGAGCAGGTTCAGCAAGCTCAAGTCCAACAAGCTCGCAGACCAGGAAACGATCCATATTCGAACACTTATAACCCCGGTTGGAGAAACCATCCAAATTTTTCCTGGAGACCACAATTAGTGGTTGGTCCTGCCACACCTCGACCTCAATATCAAGACCCAACATATAGGCATGGACCATACCATCAATTTCAAAATGTTCCTCAACCGTCTACTACTGGTCACAGCTCAGCTTTTGAGGAAAAAGTCCTGAAAGCACTAGAACGATTAGAAGTCAACACTCAGACCCTTAACTCCCACACACAATCCATTGCTAAGCTAGAGACCCAAATAGGTCAACTAGCAACTGCATTCAGTAGGAGGGAAGGAGGAAAATTACCTAGCCAACCCGAGAGCAACCCAAGAGGACAATTTGTGATAGATAGTTCTAATACCCCAGAAGCTTTTTCTGAACATGCCAAATCAATCATGACTCTGAGAAATGGGAAGGTCATTGAACACACTAGTAAAACCAATGAGACCGACCCTAAACCTCTAACCGAATCCAAATCACCCAAGAACAAGGAGGACCTGAAAATAGAGAAGGAACCAACTGCACTGGAATCATCTTACTTGCCTAAAGCTCCATTTTCGGATGCCATGAAAGCCCCTATTCCTGCAGATAAGAAGGGAGAAAAACTTGATGAGATGTTGGAATTGTTTAAGCAAGTCCAAATTAATCTTCCCCTTCTAGACGCAATCAAACAGATCCCTGCTTATGCCAAATTTTTGAAGGATTTGTGCACCCAAAAATGTAAATCTAGATCATAAATCCCAAAGAAAGTACGTCTCACTGAACAGGCTAGTTCTGTCTTCCAGCATGCCACTCCTCCAAAGCTTAAGGACCTAGGAGCCCCCATTATTTCCTGTGTTATAGGAGATTATCACATTGAAAAAGCTCTTCTGGATTTAGGGACAAGTGTGAATCTTTTACCTAGTTCGGTGTATGAACTTTTTGGATTTGGAGAACTGAAACCCACATCAGTCACACTGTAGTTAGCCGACAGATCAATTAAGGAACCACGTGGAATGCTTGAGGATGTCTTGGTCAAGGTAGATGAGTTTTACTTTCCAGTTGATTTTCTGGTTCTCGATATGGAATTAAGTGGCAACCCCAGACAAATTTCCATTATCTTAGGACGACCCTTCCTAGCTACGGCAAATGCATGCATTAATTGTAGGACAGGAGTCATGGACGTATCATTTGGGAATAAGAAACTAAGACTGAATGTGTTTGGTGCTTCCCAAGGACCATCAATGGATAGTTGCTTCGAAGTAGATACACTAGAAGATATTATAGAAGATGCAACACCCATAATTCTAGCACCAGACCCCTTAGATACTTGCTTGGCTCACTTTGGAGTGTGTGACTTTGAGGAATATATGAAAGAAGTTAACATCTTGTTAGATACACCACATGATAAAACCACTCCTCCATGGACAATCAAGTATGAGCCATTGCCCACATTAGCCAGTTCACCAATAGTCCCATCTTTAGAATCACCACCTACGTTAGAATTGAAACCTCTTCCTGCTACGCTTAAGTATGTATTTCTAGGACTCAATGACACCCTCCCGGCAATCATTGCATCAGACTTGACCCCTAATCAGGAAGCACAATTGGTTGGTATTCTGAAGGAACATAAAGAGGCTATCGGTTGGCCATTGCCGATTTAAAAAAAATTGACCCCTCCATTTGCATGCACCATATTCATTTTGAGGAACATGCCAAACCCCATCGAGATATGCAGAGGAGATTGAACCCAAACATGCGTGAAGTAGTAAAGAAAAAGGTGGTAAAGTGGTTAGATGCTGGAATCATCTACCCCATATCCGATAGTAAATGGGTCAGTCCCACTCAAGTAGTACCTAAGAAATCTGGTATTACTGTGGTGGAGAACGAAGAAGGTGAACTACTTCCAACTCGCATATCATCTGGATGGCGAGTATGCATAGATTATAGAAAACTGAATGCCGTTACTAGGAAGGATCATTTTCCATTGCCCTTCATCGACCAAATCCTAGAACGGTTAGCAGGACAAAGTTTCTACTGTTTTCTTGATGGTTATGCAGGGTATAATCAAGTACCTGTATTTCCAGATGATCAAGAAAAAACTACCTTCACCTGCCCCTATGGCACTTTCGCTTTTCGGCGTATGCCATTCGGGCTTTGCAATGCACCCGCTACATTTCAACGGTGCATACTGGCCATTTTTTTGGATATGGTGGACAAATGTCTTGAAGTTTTTATGGATGATTTTTCTGTGTTTGGAACCACCTTTGAGGATTGTCTCCATAATCTTTTCAAAGTTCTTAAACGGTGTATGGAGACAAATCTTGTCCTAAGTTGGGAAAAGAGCCATTTCATGGTGCGGAAAGAAATTGTATTAGGACATATTATTTCTGAAAAAGGGATCGAGGTAGATAAAGCCAAAGTTGAGGTTATTTCAAAACTACCACCCCCTACTTCGGTCTGACAAATACGATCTTTCTTAGGTCATGCCGGATTTTATAGACGCTTCATCAAAGACTTTAGCAAGATTTCAAGACCCTTGTGCAATCTGTTGGCCAAGGATACACCATTTGTCTTTGATGAAGACTGTTTGAAAGCGTTCAACACATTACGAACAGCCCTGACAACAGCACCCATAATAAAACCCCCTGACTGGTCCATTCCATGTGAGATTATGTGTGATGCCTCTGACTTTGCAATAGGTGCCGTCTTAGGCCAAAAAATCAATAAGGAGCCACATGTGATCTATTATGCTAGCAAGACTCTTTCCGATGCCCAATTAAACTACACCACAACAGAAAAAGAGCTACTAGCAGTAGTGTTCACCCTTGAAAAATTTCGCTCATATCTGTTAGAGTCTAAGGTTCTAGTTTACTCTGATCATGCGGCTCTGAAACATCTCCTCTCAAAGAAAGATACTAAACCGCGTTTGATCAGATAGATCATTCTTTTACAAGAATTTGATCTGGAAATCCGAGATAAGAAGGGTTCTGAGAATGTGGTAGCTGATCACATCTCCAGGATCTTAGTTGAACACAAGATAGGCATAGATGAGGTCAAAGAAAAATTTTCTGACGAACAACTTTTCGCAATCTCCTCTAGCCGTCCTCCATGATTTGCCCATATTATCAATTACTTGTCAACAGGACAAGTACCTTCTCACTGGACAAAACAAGAAAAGGATCGATTTTTCTCGCAAATTAAACATTATTTCTGAGAAGAACCTGAACTATTCAAATACTGTCCTGACCAAGTTATTCGCCGTTGTGTCCCCGAGAGTGAATTCCAAAGCATTCTCACTTTTTGCCATTCTTCGACATGTGGGGAACATTTTAGTGGAAGAAAAACTGCAGCAAAAGTACTGCAGAGTGGGTTTTATTGGCCAACGCTTTTCAAGGATGCACATGAATTTGGCCGAAGTTGTCTGCGATGTCAGCAAACAGAAAATTTATCCAAGAAGGATATGATGCCGCTGACCCCCATTTTAGTAGTAGAAATTTTCGATGTTTGGGGGATTGATTTCATGGGACCTTTTCCAGCCTCATTTGGATTTGAATATATTCTGGTGGCAGTTGATTACGTATCAAAATGGGTGGAGGCAATAGCTACACGGACTAATGATAATAAAATTGTAATTAGTTTTATCCAACGAAACATCATTAGTCGATTTGGCTTCCCAAGGGTGATCATTAGTGATGGGGGGACTCATTTTACGAATAAACATTTTGAAGCACTTATGAAAAAATATAATATTTCACACAAAGTGGCCACACCATATCACCCCCAAACTAATGGTCAGGTAGAGATGTCAAATAGGGAGATTAAACATATCCTAGAAAAGACGGTTAGGCCCGATAGAAAGGATTGGTCTCTTCGCTTAGACGATGCATTATGGGCTTACCGTACTGCTTTTAAAACACCCATAGGAATGTCTCCCTATCGACTTGTATTCAAAAAAGTTTGTCATTTGCCGGTGGAATTGGAACATCGTGCATTTTGGGCCATAAGGCAATTTAACTTTGATATGAAAAATGCAGGTTCCAATAGGAGACTCCAATTAAATGAACTTGAAGAGCTACGCAATGAAGCGTATGAGAGTGTCAAAATTTATAAGGCTCGAACTAAAGCATACCATGATAAATTTATTGCACGAAAAACGTTCGAGCCTAATCAAAAAGTTTGGCTCTTCAATTCTAGGTTGCGTCTGTTTCCTGAAAAACTTCGCTCACGTTGGGACGGACCTTTCATTGTAACTCAGGTATTTCCTCATGGAGCTATAGAACTCAAAAATCCTAAACAGGGGAACACTTTTAAAGTGAACGGTCAGCGATTGAAACCTTACATAGATGGAATTAGTGATGGAGAATTAATTGAATCTGTTGATTTAGTAGATCCAAAACCGCCATAAGACTCAATTCAGTCTGGCTGAAGACATAAAACTTAGCGCTTGTTGGGAGGCAACCCAACGATTTGATTTTTATTTTTATTTTATTTTATTTTTTTCGCAGCTGCAGAAATTTAGAACAAGAGCCTATTAATCAATGAAGCTATCTTCAACTTCCGAAGCAAAATTATCCCAGGTGCACTCTCTCCTTTTATTTTCTTTGCTTTCTTACTTCATTGAGGACAATATAGATTAAGTTGAGGGGGGAGGAAATTAATCAAATCCTCGAGTATGGTCAGAAATAATTAGTTTTGTGTGTCCAAATTTTATTTTGATTAAGAGTCAATTAGGCATCCTAAACAATGAATGATTAATGGTCAAGATAATTTTAGAGATACTGAGGAATAAATTATTAAGAAAACCCAATGAATGGTAGGATTTAGACTAAACCAAATTTTAGGAGTGATTCTACAAACCTCTTCTTACTGATCTCAATAAAGAATCTGCTTCATGAGAAATTGAGTGGAAAGGTCGAGGTATGCAAAAAAAAAAATTCTCCTTAAAATTTATTTAAAAAAAAAAAAAGAAAAGAAAAATAACATTGGTTTCCTACTGAGTAACCGGGCCCTTTCGCCTAAGTAAGTGTTGTGGTTCGCGTAAAAAGGTAGGCAATGTTAAAAAAAAAAAAAAAAAAAAAAAAAGACTAAATTGTAAGAAGATAATAAACCTCTTTCCCATTAAGTTAGAGGATTTAAAGAGTAAAGTGGGGAGTTGGAGAAAGAAAAGCTCTTGAAATTTCTTTAGTTAATACTCAGCCACTAATTTGGTCAAATTGATAATCCAATGAAATATCTCTTTAATGGTCTGACCAAGTATCACCTACCTTTTGAGATGCCTAACCTAACTTTTTATTCAAAATCAAGTCGGTACACAATGCTGATATATCTATTTTACTCGAGGACGAGCAAAATTCAAGTTGGGGGGTGTGATAAACACTTAATTTAAGTATTTTAAATTAAAAAATTATATTTAATTTATCTTATTTATTAAGAATTTGATGTTTCTTTCTATATTTTACAGGAAAGGTGATCGCCGATACAAAGAGTCCGATTCATAGATCAAAAAGACTCAAGTTTGAAGAAAATTGGACTTAAAATAAAATTAAAATAAAAAAAAGACGCATCCGGTATTATAGAAAATGAAGATACTATGCAAGGAATCCAAAAGGATATAGATGTCATTGTGAAGAAACTTTTGTTTCTTTTTGGAATATAAAAAGCAGGTTTCACGTGAATTCAAAAAAAAGAAAGGATCTGGGCGCGCGTGAACGCGTGCGCGTGAACGCCCGCGCATGAACGCGCGGACGCGGGACAGGCGCGTGAGGCGTGGACGCGGCGTGGATGCGGCATCACGCGGGTGTGGGCGCGCGGCAGACGGGTTCGCAAGGAATTTTTGATGGCGGTCGAACAGATGCTTATTAAAGAAAAAAAATTAATATTTAGAAATATTTTGAAAGGAAAGATTTGTATTTTCTTTAGTCCCACATCGAAAAATCATGTAAAACTCCTCCCTCCTAATACCTATAAAAAGGCTTTTGTACTCCCATTAGAGGGGGAGCCCAGAAATTCTTCTAGAGCCTTGCATAGAGGAATAGAAAGGGACTACTTCATGAGCAGCTAGGCTAGCAGTCTCGGGAGTGGAGAAGAAATTTTGTAACGACACAGAGATGGTTTATTGTTCTAAACTTTCCTGTATTTCTTTATATGCAATAAAGATTATGCTTTTTATTTAAATTGTCATGAGTTCTTTATTTGCTCTCCTTTATATGTTTTTATTTATACTTTCTTGTTAGATTAATATTAGGAACAACTTTTACTTTCTGGAGACGCGCCGTGATCTACGAATACGGGACGTGCCGAGGAAAGAAGAGTTATTTACCTAATACTTTCCAGAGACGCGCCATGATCTACGGGTACGGAGCGTGCCGAGGAAAGACAGGTATTTTTCCTAAGATTAATCGCATCCATTTAATTAAAAAAAAAAGAGATACAACTCTGCTAGTGCAAAGTAATTCAAAACTCCCGAGCTCTTTATTTTCTAATTACCTCAATTTTAAGATAATTTATTTTCTAAATCAAAAACAACGTTTCTTTCTTTCATCTTGCAATCTCAACTTAGCCCAAGGTCCCTGAGGATACGATCTCGACTCATCCTACCTACGTAGTGAATAGAGTTATTTTTGGTGCTATCAACGACTACGCATCAGTTAGGCCCAAAACACGATGCCCATGGCATAGTTCGTTAAAAATGTTGATTGTCACCTTCAGCTTTTTCCCTTTTCCCCTTGGGAATCATAAATAACATGGACAAAAAAGAAAATCATTAGACTGGTACAAACACCACAGGAGGGAATGAAACTTATCCAAAGACATAAGTAGTTGCAGATGTTCTATCATACATGATCCCCACATACTGTTCAGATTCCATATTGTACATATTTACATAACAATCATCGAAAGGAATTCTGTGTGGTGCAGAATCAGAAATATTAGTCCATTCACGTGCATTAATCTTTAATGCTGAATAGATGTATAAATTTAGGGTCTATAACAGAAATAACAGAAATATGCATTTTAATAAGCAGTATAGCTGAATATAAATTTGGAAAGATAAATACTTACAAATTGCTTGCAGACATCACATTTTGGGTGATAAAGTTCCCTGTAGCAAGACTTGTGATATGGGAAATTCTCATGCATAGAGAACTGTACCCAAAAAATGAAACAATAAGCTTGAAGCTTTTCAAGAACGACAATCACTGTGTACTAGCTTCCTTACCTCATAATCAGATATTGGTTGATCGCAAGCATGGCAACGAAAACACTCTGGATGCCAAACAGTGCCCATACAACTGAGATAGCGCCCATGACCAATTTCCCTTTTGCATCCAGCACATATCCTAGACACAGATTTTGTTTCAATAAAATCTAATATGATGCTTCTTAAATGTTACAAGAGAACAAGAAAGATTACACAACTGATGACACAAAAGACATCTTTTCTTCACTAGGGTATAGCCGTATAGGTCAATATGATTCAATCCGGAATGAGATGCTACTTCTTTGTGCTATATACTGTGCCTCAGAGGTGAATGTGTTCTTTAAACAAATCCATGCCTTCTTCTTGATTCATTATGACTTTGCAACTCAAGGAAAACCTTGTAATTTTGCTTCCTAGTTGCATAACCTCAAATTTCATAAACGTTGTAACCAGTCTCCCTCATTGCTAATGGACTATTTCGGCTAGCCACTTGTCTAAAGCTGCCTTGGCCATGAAATTGGCAATAGCCCTTAAAGGGTTGACATGTAGCAGCCTTAAATTGATCATCCTTTGATCCATGAAGCCAGCTCCATATACACAACTTCAGGCTTTTGGGAAAGTTTCAGATGTAGAACAAAATACCTTTCTTGGTTAATGGGGTTTACATTGATAATTCAATCATGCTCCTTGGTTTTTTTCCCTTTCCTTTGAGATGATATAATTGATGTATCATGATATTACATCCTGCAATGTAGAACCAAAGCCCGGTTGGCCACACCTTTATAAGGAATTACCAAGATAGGATCTTGGTTCCTGATAATCAACACCCACCATGGTTTTCCTAAGTCTTTGGGACTCCAAATTAAAATGTTCACTAAATTTCTCACAACTGAAGTTCAAAATAGGATTAATGATATTCAATAGCTATTTTTTGAGCAAAATAGTTACTAACATTTCTTATTTAGATTTTGTAACTTGTCAATTCATGTAAATGAACAAAAAACAAAGGAGGTTTCAAAAGGTAAAATCATGACTAAAAAAAATTAAAATTATATTCAGCAACAATATATCACATCCAACGTGTTGTTTTGCAATTCTTTTCTGATACATGTAAAACTTGCCACAGGTCTTAAACTTCAGCAAAGGCAATCTCTTATGTCAGCATCCAAACAAAAGATTCCCAGAAAAAGCATGAATATGAAGCTTGAAGATCAACATTAGCATTGAGGACTATAGATTAACAGATTAGATATCCACCATCCACAATGTACTTTGACTAACAACATTTTTTTTGTTCGAAGGATTTAAACCTCAGTCAATCCTTCATTTTCATTTTGCTTGCATATACAACTTATTAGGCAGCATATTCCACCTTATAACACTAACCAGTACGAACAAAAAAATCCATTTCCAAAAATACAAGAAGCAAACCAAGAACGTTTACTTCAGCAATGCATCTTGATTTCTGATCAGAAAGTTGATATGCAGATATTAAAGATATGATAAAACAGAGTCCATAAACCAAGTCCAGGATAGAAATACCTGAATCCTGAGGGAAAGAAAAATGGCAGTGGTCGATAAATGCTGCCATTATAATGGGGAGGAGAACCAGCATTCAAACTTTCTTGCAAAGCCCTAGCGAGCTGTTCATCTTCCTCCTCATAAGATTTGTTATCTAAAAAAAAAACATAATAAACTGGTTAAAGAAAAACATAAGGAACATAAACCCATATATTGGGTGTAAATCTTCAACAGAAAGCTCCACTAATACTTGTATTCAAGTTATTCACCAACAATGTCTAGCACCAGAGGGAAAACTAAAATAACAGAAAGGGGAAAACACAATGAAAGCCAAGAGAAAACCATAGAGTATCCACCTTTCTAAGACAGAAAACAATGAAGTAGAAACCATGAGTCACTACATGAAAATAAATGTCACTCAGTATCAATAATAAGAAGATTATAATACCACACTCAGTATTTAATATCAGGGTTGTTCCCGGAAATATCAAGAGTGAGTTAACAGGGGTTGCTCGCTGGCATCTTCCCCCTTGTTGTGGTCACTTCCTGTGGTTCTCTCACTACCCGTGTTGGCATCTTCCCTTTGTGCCCTGTAATCTGCATGAATGGACCTCTTCAGATGTGGACCTCTTCGACAATCTTCTCCAGCGATCTATTCCTTTGATCCTCTCTCTCAAAAGTTACTCTCTTCAAGGTAATAGCTCATAACCCTAAAAAATTAGGTTTTTTTTTTCACCTACAAAGATCTATAATTTCTTTAGTGCTCCAACATGTTGATTAACCTCTAAATGATATTCTTGCTACAAAATTCCTGAATTCAGATGGATCTTTACTCGCTTGTAAGTCATTATATGATCATTTCTGGTTTTTAGTGTTTATATGCTTAAATTTGTTCCCATGGTTCCAATGCTCTACCCTCCCAACCGGATCTATGAAATTGATGCTACAATATATAAGCCCGCTATGGCTTTAACCTTTCATAGATGCATAAGTACACACACATATATAAGATATACATGGCTGTGTTTAGGATTTATATGGTCGATTGTTTCGTTAAGCTTCGGTTCCTGCTATGTGGACTCGAATGTATTGTTTTTATGCTTCCATTTTGGGTTCCAATTTTATTATTATTTTCTTTTTTCAAAATCTATGCCTTGATTCCTGGATGTTAGGCTTTGATCTGGATTTAATTTATGCTATAATGCATGATCTACTTATTTCTAAACAGAAACAGTAAAAAAAAAAAAAAAGATTTATTGAATCCCCTAAAATTGATTCAAGCTTTACAATTGGATTCCAAGTTAAAGCTTTACGTATGGCCTTATTTTTTATTAATTTTGTCGTTGAATGCCTTAATCAGTTAATCCCACTAATACACCCTTGAATGCTCTCTAGTTCTCTCACTTATGGTAGGATTCAACTAGCATAGCTTGAGATTTTGTTAGAGATTTAAAAATTAGGCCATCTTGATGCAGATGTTGCATTTAAAATTAATCTAGCATAGCTTGAATCACATGTTTTCAGGTCCATTCATCCAAACATGAGAGCAATATTCCAGAACTTGAGATTAATAGGCAAACCAATCCATATTCATGTTCATGTTGTGTGATTTACATACAACTTAAATTGGTTAATGACCACTTTACATACAACTTAAAGTTGTGAAGAAAGGAAAGTTGTTAAATAATTCCTCCATAAGCATTATGGTTGAATTATACAACGTAAATTCCTCCATGATGTTTATATTTTCTACTTTGTCGATTCATATTTTAATTCTGTGAGAAACATAAAAACACCATCTATTAAACCAGACCAAATGACTACCGAGATGGTTCGACAGGTCATCCCAGCCCATTTATTTAAAAGTTGAGTTGCCTTGCCACTCTCCTCCATCACGATCTCTCTTGAATCCTCTCCCCTCTGTCTCCTTCTCTTCCAATCCCTTTCCCATCTCTCCTCACCCCATTCTCCCTTTCTCTCCCGATCTTCCTCTCCCTTCTTCCCTCTCTCCTGATCCACTAGACCAGCTATGATCATGTTGACATCAACACGATAACGACCGCAGCTAGGATTAGGATTCCAAGTTGGTGCAAGAACGTTGTTGCCTCCTCTAGCCATGATGAAGGTCCTCATCTACCACCTCCACCATCTCATCTCCACCACCTTCAACCCCTATCCTTCTTTGGATTACTGCCTCCATCAAGGTAGGTGAGTCCCCCTCTCTCTTTTCCTCTATCTCCCTTTAATCAATATCGACCAGCTATAACCATGCCAACACCGATGCGACCACGACTATGGCTAGGGCTAGGATTCTGGATTGGCATACGAATGTCACTACCTCCTCCTCCTCTAGCTATGATGAAGATTCTTTTTTGTTTTCTCTACCATCTCACTCTGCCACCTCAAGCCCCTATCCTTCAGATTGGCACCTCCATCAAGCCGAGCGAGTCCTCCTCTGTCTCCCCTCCCTCTCCACCTCCTGATTGACTTCAACCAGCAAATGCAACGATGATCATAGCTAGGGTTAGGCTTCCAACTCGGAGCAAGAATATTGCCATCATGTCTTCTTTTAGCTAAGATAAAGAGTCTCCACCATCTCATCTCCACTTCCTCCAACATCTATCCACCAGATCAGTGCCTCCATCAAGTTGGTGGAGTCCCCTCTCTCTCCTCCCCCTCTCTCTCTTGTTCCGGTACATATTGGGTCGATAAGGTACAAACCAATATTGTATCAAACTATGCACTAGCGAATACTATCTCCAATATTGGTAAAACAAACCTCAGATATGATTATATAAATTTTTTCTAATACTATTACAGTCAAAGTTCACCATCTTGGTATCAAGCCCTGTATTAGTGCCATCCTATTATTGTGTCCATACACTCGGTATGGGAGCTAGTTTGACATATCGATACTCGATACACCTATCGTACCACATATCAATACAATATGATATGGTCGGAGTATACATAAGTATCGACTAATACGACACACATTGAATATGACACATTGTAGAAGAAAAAATTTACAAGTTACTTTAGGAGCAATTGCATCCCACAACTTCGAATACAACCAAACATTAAAATTCGCTAGAAGTGCTCCAAGCACTTCCTGACAACCAAATGCCAATTGTCTCAGAAGTCAAACTATAGTTTTCTAGCATTCACTTGCTAAAATCCAAATGCTCAAAGTTTCATTTTAACAAAACTAACATCACAATCAAAAGAGGCCACTTCAGTGCAACGAAATGAAGGCCCTACGTACGCAAAAAGGTGTACATGTCTCCACTAATTGTAGCCACACCTTTCTTACAACTAGATATCCTATAATTGTAAGGTGCAAACATGTTGGCCACAAAGATCAGTTGTGTCCCCTTAAACAAGATTCTTTGGCACCAATCTTATAGTTAAAGAACCTTTAGCGTCCATGGAAAATGAGAATGTTGATTTCTAGATCTACTACTCAATATTATTATTACAAAAGTTAATCCTCATGAGAGGTCTACACCTCTTATGTAAGGCTGCATGAATGGTTTTGAAAACCAACCCGAATTGCCCGATTCGGGTGGTACCGAGCCGTACCGGCACCAAACTAGATCAGTTCAGGCCTGATTTTCGACATCTGAAAATAAAAAAAAATATTATGAACCATCCGATTTGGGCCTGAATCGGATTGTTTGGGCTGGAACCAGGAGGTACACAGCTGTTTCGAGCCAAACCACCTAGTTCGGCTCATGTTGGGCTATTTTTATGTCTAAGACATAGAGAAGAAGTCTCGAAAGGCTTCTTCTGTATGTTTCTCAATCTCTCTCTCACTCCCTAGCAATGAGAGCAATAGGAAAATTAAAGAAAAATATTGATTAAATGTATGTTTCTCCTTCCTAGCTCTCTTTTCTCTCTTCCCCTCTTCTTTTTTTTTTTTGAAAATTTGTGAAAAATGAAAAAACAAGGGGAAACCATGTTAAAAAAATTTTTCGGCATGATTTTAATATATGTTGTAGATCTAAGGATGATCCACACAATGACACTAAAATCATTAATTTTCGTTAAGTATATAATTTTTTAAATTAAAAATATATTTTTGAAATAAAAAATTATAATGCTATTTGGCAAGGGATTGACTAATGTTCCTCCTCACTATGTAAATAATCCTGCTATTTATAGACATTGACAATCGACCAAATTCTAATAATTGGCACATATTGAGTATTTTTAGATTTTTTAATTGATTTAAGCATTTTAGGATCCAATGATATCTAATCCATGTATTGATTATTTAAAATGCTAAATAATATAATGTCATACTTAGATTCGTATCACACGAAAGATGTATCGGAATGACACGAATATTAATTAACATCACTAAAAATATCAATTTGGACTTCAAAACATTCAATAATCCACAAAAATTTGATTGGTCAACCCCTAAAAAAAATAAAAAAAAAAAAAATTAGCTTGCCGGCCTACTGGATCGTGTGTCGATGCTGTCGGTACGGTACCGAACCAGTACCATACCAAACCGGCTGGTGACCAGTATGGCCACCGATACCCGTTTTCAGAACCTTGGCTGCATGTTTGACGATTGTGAACTTATTCAATCAAAACATATAGGTCAATGTTTTTCCTAAAAAGAACTTATAAATCAACAATCATCTCATATGAACACAATGGATGACATAATCTATACTGCAAATCATTTGCTCAATGTCATGCTCTAGGCCCATGTTGAATGTTTCAAAATGAGATTCCAGTGTTCCCCAGTAACAGAGATTCTCTTAAAGAGAGTACGAAAGTGAAGGTACTCATGTGGAGGAAGAAGCTCCTAGCATGTAAAAAATGTCCAATTGTAAACAATTTCAGAAACATATAAAGTCACTCATTTATTTCTTTTTCATATTCTGACCCAGTGCCTTCAAAATACCCCTTTCCAACATATTATGATGCTTTCCTTGGTTACCAGTTAGTAGAAAATCCTATATTCATGTTTCAGGTCCATCAGATGGTTTTCTGAGACATTCCAAATATTCTGGGCAAGCATCATGATTCCACGCAATGGCAGGTTCTCACAATTAGATGACCTAACTTTCATCACATAAATGAACTATATAGATTTGATAGGAAGGCTTGTCTGACCAAAGAAAATATGCAGGAGGGAGCCTGCCTATTGACCGGATGACTTTTTTAGTATATGTGCAATTCAAAACTAAACACTCCATGCTGGACATTAAAATGTCAACAGGGTTATGGTTTCATAGTCTGCACTTCATAAAGTCTCTTGTACAGATGATCGTCTACATTCTGGATTTGCTCAAGCCAAATCTAGCACCTCCATATAGGAAAATTCAACTCATGTGCACAAGTGGCTTATTATGGCATGGGAAGATACATGAGAAACAGGCATGCTTGAAAAACCTAGGTTTTATCATGAAGATCATGGAAAATTATTTTTAACTCAGCATTCAGAGAATAACTTTCACCAATCAGATGATTATACACAGAAGTCCAATAATCCAATTTAGAACTCAGATCCTTTTGACCTGGACTGACCATAACATGTAATCCACACTGCTCCACTTATATGAGAGACTTCTTTCTCTTTTGGGAAGCCCACAAAAATTTTCATGATCCAAATCCCGATTCTCATCTCAATCCCATCTACAATATCAGTTGGTATATATTTGGAACAAAGTTTCTATTTCTTAATATTTATTTAAGAGTGAATCACAGCAAAAAGAAGAAAAAGAAATTAAAGGATTCATACATTTTTAGTTTGTTTCCGAGGATGTTTTCTCTTTTGTAACTTAATCATTTTGTAACTTTTCTTCTGGATATTATTTTGCAATTTACTTTTAAACTATTAAAGCATACAAAAAAAATCACTTCATACCAATATAAACTGTATTTTTGTTAAAATATGAATAAATAAAAAAAAAAAAGACATCCACATATCCAAATTGATAACAAACTATAATAAAGAACTTTTGTAATCTGATATATTGATTATGAGCATGGAGATAAATCAATTGTTTAACAAGGACTTTGCACCCTTGACCTTGGGTTCACTCCCATCTTATACCTACTGCAAATGCCCTCAATTTTAGCATGGAAGATTTCTCATATCCTTTGTTTCTTTGAGAGGATGTATGCAATTAAAACAATCACTATTACTAATAACAGTAGCAAAATCCATTCTTAAACAAATATTGTGGAGACCAGGTGGCAGATTTCTTCCCGAAGCCATACAAGATGTAATATTGTAATTTCAAAAAGGTAAAGGTTATGGATCAGTGGAAAACTTATTAAGGTTTCCTAAGAAAGTTGAAATACCCATAGAATGATCAATGATGCCATTTGTGGAAGGTGTCCTAGGCCACTTTTCTCATCTTCTAATGGTAAGATATATCTTTTTGCTGGTCAGCTAGCAAAATCTTATGACTTCCAGAGGGTCTAATTAGCTCGAGATGAATTTAGAAAGTGGAAATTTGGATCTACCATAGCAATGGATTGATGCAAATGTGCCAAAGCAGCTTTTTCTGTGGTCCCATATCCATTCCATTCTAAAAGACTTTGAATTTGGATGATTCATTATGCCACTTCCACTGATGTCATGGAAACTGCTGCATGAAGTTGTTGTTGGAGAACCATATCATTGAAGAAGCTGCTGAGATGTCTAACATCTGGGCTTCAGTATTTGATCGTATTAACAGCTGATTCTTGCTCCTGACCTCTGTGTTGCTCAGAGGAAACCATCAGGCTAGCATGTTGTCATTGTTGTTATCTTTTCTTCTGTTTTGGTTCCTGATTACTACAAAATGTTTTCTTATGCTGAGGAAAACAAACTGAGCATTATTTTCAGTGTTGGATTGAAGTATATTCCTTCCATTTATCACTAAAGTTACATGCAGTGAGCTCCCACCAGTCAGTCCAAGGGTGAGAAATAATTTCATAAATAAATCATACTGAATTTAGCATCTAACAATTAAACAAACTCTATTAATGTGCCAAAAAATAATTAAAATAAGAACTTAGATTGTGATCCTAGATGGCTGTACTAGTCACATCATGATCCATTTAGAAGAATGAAAGAATTGATAGAAGACTGACAACTTCATAGTCACATAAGCAAACATCTTAGAACAAAAGATATAATAAAAGATTAAAAAAAATACTCACCAATCTCCTTTCCCTTATTTTGTTCTTCTGATAGTGAAAGTGCAATAGCATGATCTATATCTTCATTTTCAGAATCTGACTGGACACCCTACATCCATAGTTCCCCATAATATGAAATTTGCAGGAACAAGACACAAGACAATATCTTGCACTTGATAACTTGCAGATGTTTCATTATAGAGATTCACAGTCAAGGAAGGGGAAGAAGATACCATCACTTATACCTGATATCTATAATACATTGCCTTCTAATCAGCAATAGTATGACAGGCTTCCATTCAGAAATAGATAATTGAAAAAACAATGGGAAGCTTATAAATGCAGATGAATCTTACAACAGAATAGTTATCTAAGGTCATATTGGTGCAAAAGATTAAAAAAAGAAAAAAAAATCAATTCTTGTTCTTCATGTAATTATTGTAAATTTGTAGTCACCGGAAGAGAATGATAGAAAAGTGATGAAGAATTTTCTTTGCTTTAGTTTGACCATAGCTTTTATGGGCAGTTTCTATTTGATTAGAAACCTGAATTTGCATCTGAAAATGGGAGGAAACAGATCTGTTGATTGGACTCCCCTATTTCCTTTGTTTGTGGGGTACCATTCATCATCAATAGAAAAAATTGTTTGGGGAACATCAGACTGTCAGCAAGTTACTGCAGATGACATTTTAATATTGCACCACTGATATGAGAAAAATTAATTCAGATGAAAAGCATTATAGTGGCAGTTTTAACAGCACAAAAGAGAAATGATGAATTATTCTACTCCCAAATTCATGATGAAACAACATGTTGGTCTGAATCAATGGCTTTTTACCATTACTTCAAGAAGATGATGGAAAAATGACTTAATTTTTGACCATCACTATAAACCTATACTTTATATAACAAGATCAGACTTCAATTTATATTGGTATTTTCTTTCTATAAAAGGATAAGGTAGCCAACCTAGGTAATCTAGAATCGAACAGGAACCTCCTTACTCACAAGACTATATGGTCATAGAATTTAGATTCCCATGGATCCCCATACAAAATGACACTAAGACACAATGAACATTAGGACTCCTTCTAAAGCAAATAATAACACTATCTGCTGGATGAAACATATATGAGACATGTAGTGGAAGACAAAACACTTCACACTTGATGGCCATTTGTCCATATTGTCAACAGAATATTCAAATGCATCAGCCATGCTTGAAGCTAGTTCTAAGTAAACAGGTAAAGAGCAAAAAAAATGTATTAGATTATCATGTAAACTAGTTAGATTACAGGGTTGAAAAAGAGATCCCAAGAACTTGTTGCATCCAAGAAATCTGAATGAGATTTTCCTAGGCCTAACTCATTAACTAGAAATTTGTAACATCTTTGAGGAGAATAGAAGCTAGCTTCCTTAATAATTCTAAGATGACTTGATTATCGTAGTCTTATATGAAAATTATTATTGTTTTACGTAAACTTAACTTCTTTATCCTGCTCTTGGCGGATGAATCATAGTTAGTATTTGCCTGTAATATAGCATAATAGTTTATGGGACTAAAAAAAAAAAAAGAAATCTCATAAAGAAGAAGGGAGAAAATTCAAGCAAATGTCATTACCCATGAACTAGAAGGTTCATTCCAAAACCCATCATCTGCATTTTTTCCATGGTGTTGGCCCCAAGATATTTTATGACTGGAGCCTTTGAAAATTTTGTTCAGCAAACCCATAATGCTAGGAATGTTCGTTGAATAGGGCCAGAAAACTTTTTTCCTGCATGAATAAAGGAACATTTCAATGAATAAAACTTAAACAATTAAGAGAATGGGTGTCAGAACAATATATATACAAGAATATAATAAAGATTGTATGAGCATATGTTAAATTTTGGGTGACTAGATTTAAGATTTACACATTGAAAAGACTTCAATGATTATATATGATAAGGAACTTCATACTCCGCATGCAAAAAGAGGAGAGAGGAGGTCGGGGGCATAAGGCAGCTTGCATATCTTACACATATGTAACTTATTAATAGTTGTTGAATCTTCCTTCTTCTACATCTCAATGTCTGGTTGGAAACAAGGTTTGTGCTTCATCCACTGTATGCAATTAGATGCTTGAAGTTTGCTCACTTCAGTATGTTTTCACAATTGATATGCAATATATTGTGTGCAATTTGGATGACAGAGAACATTATCAGAATTCTAGTCTCTGACAGATGATTAGAGGTGTAAAACAGGATAAGCAGCATACATTCTTTTATTGGTTAATAACACTACATCTTCTCGAGTTGTATGATATCAACAACAGAGGGCTCTGCGAAGCACAAAATTAATTTGAAGGTGCATACCTGGACTTGGAGTGTGCAACATTGATTGTATATCAGGGCCGAAGCCAGTTTTCCATTCAGATAAGAAGAAATGAAGGTATAGGATAACTAGTTGCCTCAGAACCATGAAGAAGGCAAATTAAGTAGTTGGACAGCAAAGAAACTTATAAATAGCTTTCAGATTCATAGACACAATCGCCAAGTTACAGACCTTCAACTGAATCCTTAACTTTGACTATTCTTTTCATGACAATTTCCAACTTTCCCTTTTCAAAATTCATCGCGTTGATGCATTGATTCTCAAAAGACCAAAAACGATGATCAACATACTAAGCTAATTTAACATTTGCCCTGGAACACTCACTAAGCCAAATATCACATGCATGTGATGATCATACAACACTCTGAAGGAGCATCCATATAAGAAGATAAGTATCAAAAGCAAAAAATTCTTTGACTGGTAAGTAGTTCAAGGTAAAGGAAATCCGTGTTAGACTGCGATTTCCATACACACTGGTTTTGCTTATATGATTGACAAGGAAGTAACATATATTGAGTTAAGTTGCTTCCATGTCATGAGGAGCAAAAGTAAACATAAATTCTTGTAGTGTCTAACAGCTTTATATGTAGAAGAAGGAAAACAAAATAGACAGGTACAACGAATTCCAAATCCCGGTCCACTCACAACTCTTTGCAACTGATTTAATAATGAAGACATGGAGCCACCAATCATTGTTGCTGTTTATATTGCATCTAAAGAACTTGATAACAGAAAGAAGCATCATCACCATCTACAGTCCTCGAAAATAGACAGTGGAAACACCGTACAGCACTTTTGTGAAGTAGCTAATGCACTCCAGCATCCTAATTAAGGGACAAAGTAGATAGATTTTAACTTCTAACTTCATAATGAGAAGAACTCGGTCCTAAATCAGAAGGATAAACAGGAGAAAAATCCATGAACAGTAATGTTTGCCATGTTTCATCTGAAAAACAGTAATGTTTGCTATGCCCCTTCAACCATCCATGCATCAAACTTAATAATTCCAATCAGGAGGCTCTATTCCAGTATCAATTACCATAAGCAAAACTATAGCAAAGTAGGAACTCTTGTCAAAAACTCAAAATATCTTGAAAACAATATAATTAAAAGATTTGATACCAACTCGGTATGTCTCCTACCTCAAACGACGTGCAAAACTGCCATAAAATCAAGGCCCCATTCACATAAATCACCCGGCGATCACCAAAAAGCAATCCCGGACGAGGGCTGAATCCTACTCCCTTTCTTCTCTTTTACTCAGTCTGGACTCTCCGGAAGATTAAAAGTGAAGCAGTGGTGACCTTGGAATCATTTATTCTTGACACGTGGAAAAGCCATCCGGAATATAAAAACAAAACTTAGTGAAAGGAAATCCCGGATATTTTATTCCAGCACAAGTAAAGGTCAAAAGTAGGAACATGTTGCAACTTTGTCTCGGTCCTCTCGGGCCGCCATCAACATCGTCAGCTCAAACCAATAAAAGATTTGGTTACCGGAGAATCAGGTTCTGGGGTCCAGAGTCTTTGTCACGAAGTTTGGAGTTACGTGGCGAGTGATTTACCCCCACTCTCCGCCCAGTTTTTTTTTTGGGCAAGAAAAAAAAGTTAAAAAGCCAATGTGAAAGCGTGAAGAGGGGAAAGAGATCGAGGCTGGAGCCATTGGATTTTGGATTGCATGGCTGTCTTCTTACTTTTCGCTATTCTTGAAAGGATTGGTTACTCTAGAGGACTCATAGTGGAGGATAAAAACTTAAAGAGAGGGTAGTCCATCTTTTTCCTACCATTTTTTTTTTTTTTTTTTTGCGTATAGCCTACTATATTATTCGGCACCACGAGGGGCAAGAAATTACCGTGGAGCTCTTGAGATAAAGAGTAGGGGAACGATTAAAAGGATTCCTTGAGCCCTTAGCATTTCTTTCTCGGATAAATCCCTTAGGAAGCCAGAAGGTCCGAAGAGAAATCTCGATCAACGGCAAGTTTGAATTCTAGCATTTGGATACTCAAATTTATTTCTGAAACAAAAATATAAATTTTTAAAAAATTATTATTCATCTTTATTATTCCAGATTTTTATTTGATTGAAAATCTGATATTCTAGTACAATTAATGCAGTGTTATTCCAATTGCTGTTTAGTTGATTTAGGAATAAGCCTCTTTTCCATGAGGAATAGATGATGAATTTTTCAAAAAATTTAAAAATACTCTTGACCAAATTTAATATATAAAAATAGAAAATTGATTATTTTTGATAGAAAGGCAATAGAAAAAAATTTCTATCAAATTTCTCTTGAGGTCTCCAAATGGCCAAGAAACAGTTGAGAGATAACCTACTCAATAAATAACCCCTTGGATAGTTTAGTAAATACCCCTATAATGATGGTGAAATGCTGCTTCTGCTCATTTGAAACTTCTCCCATTTTCTACATCTACAGATTATAGTTAAAAACAATCTCATGGACATCAGATCAGGCTGCAAAAATGAAAGCACCAAACTTTGAAAACATTCTAACTATAACTGTAAAATATACAACAAATTCCACATTGCACTATTAGTAACATTCCAGGTGTACAATAGGATGATTGCTGCAACCGGTAGAAGAGAAAATACATACTTTCTATCCAACTATTCAATAAATGATGTAATAAATAAGTGGTAACAGATAATGCCGCCAAGAACCCTTATACCATGCCACCAACAAAACTATTCCATCAATAAAATAAAGCAATGCCACCAACAGCAAGAATCCATGTGAACATCAGTAATGATTAACAAATGCTAATATCCTTTTCTTTCAAAGTCATCCAAGAGACTGAACATTAGTTGGACAAGCATTAAAGAACCAAAAAGCACCAAAAGTTATCAAGTGCAAAATTGAGCCAAGGTGAAACACTACATAGAAATTCCCAAGAGTTTAGAAGAGTTTGCAAGAATTCTAAAAATTTGAAAAACCTACAAATATAAAGCCTATATTCTCTTTCTCTTGTTATTTGAAAAATATAGAAGTTCACAAGAGTTCCAGAAATTTAATATACATCTCCAACATATGCAACTGACATTTGATCATAAGGGCTCAAGCTATGAAATAATAATAATAACAATAATAGGGACCTTCCCATCAAATGTCATATGATACAATGAACCATCGTTTGGGTTGAAATAAAGACAGTAATAACTAATGATACCCACCCCATCTGAGATAAATAATTGATCTGAAACAATAATTTGGAATAATTAGAAAAAAGCAAGTAGATCCGTATAAATAATTAGGACTACAAGATATATGCCTCGTCTGCGTAATATGAGACAATCAATGTCAATCCCATCAGTACAAGCATTATATGGGTTACAATGAGTCCCAATCTGTTGGACAACTAGATAACCAAAAACAATGCTGCATCAGAAAAAAGAGGCCGGCACAAAAGCAAACATAAACTGGACCCTTCCCATCAACTACTTGTAATGGAAATAAAACATCATTTGGGAGAAAATAAGAATAGTAGGTCCATCTGCATAAACAAGAAATAGGATAAATGCTATACCCGATGCATAATAATTGCCTATCTATACCACACCCATTGGTAAGAACATCATATGGGTAAGAGGCTGCATAAATAAATTGATAAGGGGCTGCCAACCACTACAAATATAGCAAAGAATGGACTGCCAACAAGTTAAATCCCAATAGCAGCCAAAGGATAAGACAGCATTAAACATATTAAGGATAAAAGCAATCCCTACACAATATAAAGCCAACGCTTCATCAGGCTACCAACAATGTAAGTGAAAATATATCATCAGTTTGCCAAAAACTGTAATCCAAAAATATCATATAGGAGGAATATAAAATACCAAGAAACAGCCCATAACAAATGGTTAGAAGTAGTAGACCTACATAACCAATCAATTAAACCATCATCAGATTAAGGAAAATCAAACCCTTGATTTCAAGGACCAACTTCCATCAGTATCAAC
The DNA here is from genome assembly GCF_000442705.2 of Elaeis guineensis. Taxonomy (NCBI): domain Eukaryota; kingdom Viridiplantae; phylum Streptophyta; class Magnoliopsida; order Arecales; family Arecaceae; genus Elaeis; species Elaeis guineensis. The sequence continues at coordinate 123,867,580 of NC_025998.2, forward strand.
CATAGGGCTCACATCATATGGAAAGAAAATAAACTGCCAAAGAACAGCCCATAACAGATGGAAAGAAATAGTAGAGTAACATAACCCATCAGTTAAAATCTTATCTGAGAACCAGAAAGCATAAGCAACTTGGTCTAAGCTGCTTAGCCAGCTGAAGTATAAATGTACCAAATGGAAAAGAAGGCACAGCAGATCATAAAGTCTCAAATCAACTGAAATATAAATATGCCAGTTAACATAAGCAGAATGACTTACCTGAGCCTTTGCAGGGATCATTTCCATCAGTATGTAATTGCACAAGCACATCATCTGGGATAAAAAGATACATCATCGTCCGTGTAAGTAGGTATATATCTTTTGTATGAAGCAAAAGATAAAGCACATAAGGGGCTGCCAAAAACCACAATACCACAATACTAGATCAAAATACTACATCCCATTGCCAACAAGTTAAAGTGTAAATATATCATTAATTTTGAAAAAAATCACAATCCAAAAATATCATAATAAAGTATAGAATACTTTGAGTAAAAGCCCACAAAGAGGGCATCGAATATCAAAGATATCCAACATAAGATAAATTAAAGATGTCCAACCACAAGCCCCAAAAAAAAGTCTACAACAAAGGCAACTACAACCAGAAGCAGAGTACCATCACGTGCACATAGATTTATGGGGCTGCCAACAAGATTTTTATCCTTTTTAAACGTATTGGCATGCATGTGTTTGCGAGAGGAATTATTGAAAGATTGTAGATAGCTATTAAGTACAGCAATGGTCTCGTCTTTGGTCAGATACTTCTTGTATACGACATGTTTATACCCAGAGATCTCTGACGGACACTCAACCTAGGAGTCATAAATCTCTCATATACGTCCTTCAAAAATTATATAGAATCTTTTCTAGTACATCACTACAACTCACTGAATGCCCCCTCGATTTTTTATATTTATGTGCAATCAAGTACCAAAAGAATTATACATAATAACATAAACTATGCTACAATTAGTATACACATGAACTTCGTTATATGGCCCTAATCAGGAAATGTACTCCACTGGTTATGAGCAACCCATAGCTTATTAGTTATCGAACTACGCAGTTCTTCGCCTCTATATGTTTCATCATCTCCTACAATCAAAAAGGGGTCGATGTCGTCCTCCTCCAGGTGCATAGGTAAGGGTTCCAATGATATGTTGAAATATTTATCATTGTCTTTGTTGCATCTTATGAAGTTGTGAATGATGCAACAAGTCATAACAATATGCTTCTGCACCTTGAAGGGGTACAAGATGGGACTTCTCAAAATTTTAAACCGCTTCTTCAGAATACCAAAGGCCTTCTCTACACAATTCTACAATTGTGCATATCGATAATTGTATAGATAATGAGAATTAAAATATCGCCGTGTCCGAGGATTATTGAAGCTACTTAGGTGATACCTGTTACCCCAATAAGGGGCAAGAAACTTGTCTGTGTTGGCGTATCTTAAGTCAACAAGATAATATTTTTCTGTATCCTATCATGCAAAGTGAAAATGACTTAAAAATGAATAGAACATTTGAAATCCTAAAATTAAGATAATATGGATACCTTCCAGCACTTTGAACCCCTCCAACTCGACACACCAATGGAGAACTCTTATATCGGCTGTGGATTCCTCCCATCCAGTACAAACAAAAAGGAATGAGTGATCGAATGGAGCTGCAGTCATAACGTTTTGAAAAATAGTGTCCTTTCGATTGCGAAAGCTGGGTTGTTTACTCTTATTGATCAGTACAAGTACGTACGTACCATCAACCATATCGATAGTATTCTGTAATACGATCTAGGTTTGTTAGAGACATCAACTATGAGATGAAAATTAATGAACAAGCATAGAAAAGTTCAGAGGTACAATGAAGTAAGGATGGAATAAGTTGTTTTCACGGATGCGTGGGTGCACACCTATATCTTCATCGGGTTGAACTATAAACTCCTACTTCAATGAACACATGGCTTTCAGTACATTGTTAAAGTACCGTGAAATCATCTCTTCTGAGTGCTGGAAAGTTTCAGCTAAAATTTTATTCGTGAAACCATGATCTATGTAGGATAGAAAATAGGCTAATTGCTCCTGCGCCGTCAAATGGCGGGTGCTAGCTAATAGGCCATTTGACACAAGCAACTGTTCTAGCTAGAGAAATATTATGTTTGTCATTCTAAAGTAATCATAACCCCTATCTAGATGGCCACTCAGCATGTCTGTTATGAGATCATGATCAGAGAAAGGACGAGTCTGACAAGGCATCTTCAAAACCATGCTACAATCCTCGACATGAATGATTTCACTACTTAAGAGTGTGGTTATCACATCAGACATATAATTATCCTCGTCAATCAAAAAGTTCGTCAGCTCACACAACGTATCCATCTAAAAAAAAGTACAATAAATCATGATTACACCTATGCAATCAACTCAATAGACCTACAATCTGATTAAGAAAATTAATACCAGTAGCAAGGAAGCAAGAAATTACATAGACAGGAAAAATTACAAACACAGAACATGCAACCTTCATAAGGCTGTCAGAAGGTATATCATTACTTCATAATATAAATTGTATACAGGTACATCCCAATAAGGTAACAAAGGTGTTCACATATACAACCAAAATAGGGCTGCCTCAAATACCTATCTCCTTTATAGAGATTAAATATAAAGTATAATTCTCAAAATATTTATAGGGACACTATAAAACATAGAGTACAAGTACATCAAAATGGACTCCTTAAAAATAACAAATGTAGATTAGCCATGGCTTTAAAAGTTATCAGGCTGGGTTGGAGGTATAGCTGAACTTGGAATGAATGTCTGGGGGCCATCTTGCGAGGAGGCACTTATAAAAGTATGAGAAGGCTGAGTACTACCTTAAGAAAGGCTACCATAAGTGCTAGTCCTGAAGGACTGTTCCATGAAAGGATTATGACTACCTTGATTCACACCATGTATGGGAGAAGGCATGAAAATATTAGGGATATTTTTGAAAAATATATATGATCTGGATGGGGTTGCCATAAGTGGTAGGATATGGTAGAAGTCAGCTATTTGTCTCTGAAGCCAAGCTTCCAATAATGGCCCCTCGTAATGCATGAAGAACCATCGATTCATCTCATTTTTAAATACCTTTCCTGCAACAAAGATGCATTCAGGCATAAGACTAGAAAGCTTCTCTAGCTTCGCCATGCACTCATCAATAGAATACAGTGTAGGCCTAGCAAGCTTATCTCTCTTAAGAATCTCATTGGTAATTTTTAATCTTTTTCTCCCTTGATCCACCAGATCTGGGAGAGCATCAGTTGCATCAGTATTCATTCTAGTCCTATGTGCCATATGAGTCATGGAGCTTGACCTAGACCTCTTTCCGATGGAGGAGGATAGACATGGATCTGAAAAACAATCGATGGATAGTGTCAAAGCATAGGTAGTTGGGCTGGGGGTACATCAGACATACTCTGTTCAAAAGACAAGTCAAATACTCGACCACTAGGTTGTGAAGGTTGCCCATTCCTAGCACTCAAGAACTCTACATCAATCCGATTTGCCTCATCCTCAGAGTACTCATTGTTAAAATCTCCCTCAAGAAGAGCAGATGTGTCTCCATGCCTACCAGTGGCTGTGTTCTTTGAGAAAAGGATACCAATGTCATTATAGATAGGGAAGGGCTTACCCTTAATGCGAGTATACTCCATATTTACCTGTTATGAATACAAATAAATAAGTATGGTCATATGCTGATATTCTTGCTAGCTATGATATTAACAACTATCCAACACTCACCGAGATCACCTCTTCCCACATTTGTTCATCCCTAGGGATAGGAACTTTGAGCACAGAGTCCCATCCCCATCTAGATTGATTTACTAAATTATAATACAGGTTGAAGGTCTTCATCAGGACCTTCAATCAATTCTTGAGATTTCTATAGGTGAAGATCTTCCTCGTTTGCTTGTTAAATATATTCGTCATCTTCTTTCATATTTTTTAGGAGAAGGTACCATTTTGACAATTGCCTTGGTCATCTTCTTACCTCATCAAGGCAAGCATGAGCAGATCAAGGGCGTCAATCTAATTAGAAGCCCTCCTATGTGATGGTACTACACTCCCACATTTAGAGTTGTCGGACGTATGGGCTTTCGACATGTTAACTACATGTTAACTCAAACTTCAGAAATATAAGATTAAGATACAATTGATTGCAATTTAGGGCTGCCTAATGGCAAGAATAAAAGGGCAGTTAAATAATAAAACATAACTCATTATATAAAAAAAAGACGTCAAATATAAAAATATCAAAAAATATGCCTCAATAAATTCATAGCATAAGATAAATAATAAACATTTATAAGCATAAGAAAAATATTAGAAGGTGGCTCAGGACATGCAAAATTAATGTTATTGGAGCATCGCAGCTACAAGCTACCAAAACTATTGACATAAATGGACCTTGTCTCCCAGCCATGCTCAATCTTAAGGTAGCCCATCATCATTGCCGAAAAAAATAAAAGAAAGATACCAAAAAATATGAGACAATCAATTGCTAGCATAAAATGGGCTGCACTACTTAGCATGTGTAATTTGATTATATAAGATAAATAATAAATATTTATAAGTATAAGAAAAATATTAGAAGGTGGCTCGGGATACGTGAAGTTAATATCATTGGAGCATCGTGGCTATAAAATACAAAAACTAATAATATAGATGGACCATGTCTCCCAGCCATGCTCAATCTTAAGGCAGCCCATCATTATTACCAAAACAGAATAAAAGAAAGATACCAAAAAATATGAGACAATCAATTGCTAGCATAAAATGGGCTGCACTACTTAGTATTTATAATTTGATTGTATAATGTTAGGATTTGACATCTAGAGATTCAGCCCATATTGAGCCTATACCAAGGTTCGTGACAAAAAATGGAGTCCAACGAGACTAAGATCACCCAAAACGAAGCTCGGATGGAGGAGATACAAGCTTTTGAAGTCTGTACGAGATCCGAGGCGGCGGAGGACCGCCGGTGGAGCAGCGGCGGCGTGGCCATAGGCGGTGGCGCGTGGCCCAAGCGGGGCCAACGTGTGGGATGCACGACCTAGACGCACGGCCCAGGCAGGTGGGCGGCCCAGGCAGGCGCACGGCCCAGGCGAGCGCGCGGCCCAAGCGAGCGTGCGGTCCAAACGTGCGTGGGCCCGCACGCGGGCCCGCATGCGAGCGCGGCCCAGGCCCGCGCGCGCAGAACGGCCCAGGCCCAGGTGCCCTACTTGGGCCTGTACCCCAGTCCATCATGGACCGGGCGGTCCAAGGCTGGGCCTATGGATCGCGTGGGCATTTTCCATGCGTTTCGCGCGGTCCATGGTACTATTCCGTGAATGGAAGCATGATCGGAGGGCATGGGTTGATCTGGTTCTCGATCCAACGATCCAGGTTCTTAATTGGATTTGATTAGGACTCTTAAACCTAATCTAATTGAGTTTTAGCCCTATAAAAGGGCTTGAACAGTGAAGAAGGAGGTGTGTGGTCTGGTTTTGTCGGAGGACGCGCGTACGGAATCGTACAGAACCCGAGAGAAGAAAGAGAGGTGGAAGTGCTGAGAGAGAAGGAGCAGGAGGCTCCTGGACAGTGGATGTCAGTCGCTTCAGAGGTTCAAAGGGGTCTTCCAAGAGAGAGAGTTTTTGTGAGAAGAACTTCAGATGAGAGAGAAATTGGGTGTATGAGGGTTGAGGGTGAGATCTCCTCTTGTAAAATTTTTTTTTTATAGTGAAGTTTGCATATCCCGTGGAGGCAAGCCTTTTTATGGCTGATCCACGTATTTTGATTACTTTGTTTTGTTTCTTCTTTCTTCCTACTGCATCGCGTGGTACTGAAAAGATCTTGGAAGGTGGTGTCCTAGCCAGACATCCATGCAACAAGTGATATCAGAGCAAGACGGTACAAGGACGCAGATTGCAGCGGTGGTGAGCAAGACTGAAGATGGAGAAGACATGATCAATCAAGATGGGGATCAATAAATTTGATGATAAGAGCAATTTCTCCTTATGGCAGGCAAGGGTGAAGGACGTGCTCATCCAACAGGGGTTGATCGATGCTCTCTTGTGCGATGAGAAGCCGACCACCATGGAGGTGCGGGATTGAAAACGGCTACAGATGCAGGCGGTGAGTACCATCTGCATGTACCTAGCGGATGAGATGGTGATCCATGTGCTGAGCGAGACTTTTTCGACGGTGCTGTGATCGAACCTCGAGGAGTTGTACATGGTGAAGTCTCTCATCAACACTCTTTTCCTCTGAAGGCAGTTCTACCAACTGTGGATGACTGAGGGATAGAATGTGCAGGAGCATCTGTGCCACTTCCAGAAGATCCTCACCGACCTCCTCAGCGTTGGCGAGAATGTTGAGGAGAAGACCAGGGCATTGGTTTTGCTGGCGTCGTTCCCCTTTCGTACGAGTCCTTGATGACTGCTCTTCTAGTGGGGAAGAGCGCCATCAAGATGGATGAGGTCACCGTGGTGATACTCCAGAACGAGGTTCTCAGGAGGGAGAATCCAGCTTCGAGCTCAAGTGGTGGTAGCTCAGCTTTGGTGGTTTTTGGAGGAGCAGGAGGTGGTAGATGGAGCGACAGAAGATCGCAACGAGGGCGATCCAAGTCCAGGAGGGACTTGAGCAAAATCAGGTGTTACCGATGTGAGGAGTTGGGGCATCTAGCCAGAGATTGTCCTCAACTCAAAAATCGAATGGTGGCTGCTGTAGCGATGGCCGGCAGCGAATCAGATGGAGATGTCCTAGAGATATCTGATGAGGTATCTACTTCTTTCCAGCAGTGGATATTAGATTCTGCATGTCCCTATCATGTATGTTGTAGAGAAGAGTAGTTTGACTCCCTAGAGAACAGTGAGGGCACTGTATATCTACCGGATAGATCGAGCTGTGTGATCAGAGGCATCGAGATGGTCAGCTGGAGGACACATGATGGTGTAGTGAGGAGATTGGGGGAGGTCCGATACATATCCAATTTCAGGCAGAATTTTATCTTACTTAGCAGACTGAATTCGAGAGACTACAGGACGGTAGCTGATGGAGAAATCCTGAGGGTGCTACGCGGCGATAGGATTGTGCTGGAGGAAAAGAAGGAAAGCATAGGACATTATTATCTGGCAGGAAGCCTAGTGCGAGGTGGAGCTTCGGGAGCCAGATGGAGCTCAGAGCGAGATGGAGCTCCAGGAGGCGGATCAGACACGAGACAGGAGACTTGGGAGGACGAGAGGTGACGTCACAAGGTGAGATTCATATTACCACAGGACAATACCCCGAGTAGGTCTTAGGTCAGGAGGAGCACAGCATACGACGGAGATGGGATCGAGCAGTCTGGTTTGACTCCCATGTTTGCCCATCCATGATCAGCAGGCGATTGCCCTAGGGCATGGGAGAGAGAAGATCCATAAGCTCTCGAAGTTTGGAGGAGGCCGAATATCAAATCGAGGTGGAGATTGTTAGAATTTGATGTCTTGAGATTCAACCCATATTGAGCCTACAGCGAGGTTCGCAGTGAAAAATGAAGTCCAACGAGACCAAAATCATCCCAAACGGAGCTCGGATGGAGGAGATACGAGCTTTTGAAGTCGGTACGAGATCCGAGGTGATAGAGGACTGCCGACGGCTGGCGGCGGACCGACGGAGCGCGTTTCTCATGGTCCATGGTACTATTCCATGGATCGGAGTGTGATTGGAGGGTGTGGGTTGATTTGGTTCTCGATCCAATGGTCCAGGTCCTTAATTTGGTTTGATTAGGACTCTTAAACCTAATCTAATTGAGTTTTAGCTCTATAAAAGGGCCTGAACAGTGAAGAAGGAGGTGTGTGGTCTGGTTTTGTCGGAGGACGCACGTACGGAGTTATACGGAAATCGAGAAAAGAAAGAGAGACGGAAGCGCTGAGAGAGAAGGTGCAGGAGGCTCTTGGACAGTGGATGCCGATCATCGGTCGCTTCAGGGGTTCAGGGGGACTTTCAAGAGAGAGAGTTTTGTGAGGAGAATTTCAAGTGAGAGAGAAATTGAGTGTACGAGGGTTGAGGGTGAGATCTCCTCTTGTAATTTTTTTTTTATAGTGAAGTTTGCATGCCTCGTGGAGGCGAGCCCTTTTGTGACCGATCCACGTATTTTGATTGCTTTGTTTTGTTTCTTCTTTCTTCCTGCTGCATCGCGCGGTACTGAAAAGGTCTTGAGAGGTGGTATCCTGGTCAGACATCCACTCAACATATAAGATAAATAATAAATATTTATAAATATAAAAAAAATATTAGAAGGTGGCTCAGGACATGCGAAGTTAATGTTATTGGAGCATCACGGCTACAAGATATAAAAACTAATGATATAGTTAAACCTTGTGTCCCAGTCATATTTAATCTTAAGACAGCCTATCATCATTACCAAAATAAAATAAAAAGAAAGTAGTATAAAAGTTAATATAGATGAAAAAATAGGTACATAACACAAGTTCAAAGTCAAGAAAGAAATAAAAGCAAAGAGGGAACATGATGCTACCACAGGAGCCCTCATGGGAAAATGTCACATTGGCTCTCACAGGAGAAAAAATGGCTTGGAAAAATAAAACATAACTTAGTATACAACATATTAAAGAAGGAACGAATACTGTGCAAGAAGAGGATAGTACAAAAAAAAAAAAAAAATGACAGCAACATTCCAAAAAAATCAAGAAGGAAAATATAGGGCAACATTTATAAGTCTTATTAACAGACATAAAGCAGCATCTACTCACAATAAAATAGTACAATCAAGCAAGAAGGACATGAATGCTACACCGAAGGTTGTAGTAGCAAAATAGAAGGATCATCGGAGTGGAGCAGAATGAGAAAAGGACAGAGGCAGCAAATGATGGAGGGGAGGAGGGTTGCGGATGGAGATCGACCAACTGAGAAGATGAAAGGGCACGAGCAATGGTCGCGGCATGAAGACAAAGGAGCAAAAATAGTTGAGTAGATAGGGTTTCACCCCCCCACCTCCTCCTTTTTATTTTTCATAAATGACATGGCTATCCCGAGAACAAAAGACCATAGAATACCCAATTCCACTATCCACCATGGAATTTGTATTCGAGGGTTAAGGACGATCGATTGAAATTAGTAAACCAGGATGGCCTACCATCAGATTTGATGGTGTTTGGGGGAATAAGGCGGAATAACCTCTTATTCCACCTTAAATTGGGCAACCAAACGCTATCTGAGGGTTCATCAGGAGTGGTTGTTCCTAGAAAATTGAAGAATTTATGAAAAATTTTAAAATATTCAACTGTGAAGCCCATCACATCTCGGCTACGATCTGCATAAATCAAGTATGCATGTGCTTTGCGATTCGAATTAAAATAAATAGGAATGAAAATCAAAATATGATCATATCTACTAATGTATTTGGTTCATGACCGAAATCGAAATGAAATTTGAATATTAGAAAATAGTAGAAATTAAATTTAGGAAGATTAGAGTATAATTTCTATTTGTTCTATAGTCAAAATAAAAATGAAGCCGATCGAAATAAAAACCACATATCCCCATTTCAATTATAGAGTTCAACTCTCTCCAACCAAATATACTCCAACCCTCTCTTTTCTATCCTAAATACTATCTTTATAACATAACTCTCCCCCTACTCATAAGACATTGGAGGTAAGATCCTGCTCTCAGGATACTCTTTCGTCCAAGAGGACCCTATCATCTGTCATACATTTCTCCCATATTGGACTCCCAGTACCGTCTGGTTCGAGCATCAATTGAAAATGGGAATAAGGAAAGTTATGTTAGGTGGCAAAGCTATGTCCGATATTTATGCCAGCTTTGTTTAGTTGCAAAACATTTTAGAGTAAGCTGAAAGTTGGGATCAACTATCTTGTTTTCCAAACTGATAAGGCTATCTCTGACCTGTTATAGTTTATTTTAAATAATATAATTTATTTAATATAATATCATATTAAAGAGAATATTATATATGGGATATTAAGATGATTGTTTTTTGAAGATCCAATTATTAATTTGCCATAATTTACTAAGTTTTAGACGATGTTGTTTTTTTTATAAGAGTTTTCAAATCATAACAACTGTCCTGGGACTCCATTGACTCTTAAGCCCTGCCCCGCACATCGTTTACAAGGAGAAATTCTTTGTACACCATGCTCGGAATAGAAAAAATGTATCATCCCATCTAATTGGACCACATAGCTATTACTTTTCTATACATATTTAATATCTACAGTTTTATTTTTTTATTTAAAATTTTGAATGAAAAAAATATTCTTCTTTTTCAGAAAAATTATGACATTCTGTGGTCATATTATGACATCCTATGGTCAAATTATGACTTCTTGCACAGGATATTATAATTTGTCCATAGGATATCATAAAGAATGGAGGGGTATTTTTGTCATTGAAAAATTTAGTAAATTTTTCAATGATAAAAATATCCTTCACTCTTTATAATTTTTTTAAAAAAAATTATGACATCTTATGCAAGTCATAATTTAATCATAGGATGTCATAATATGGCTATAGAATGTCATAATTTTTTCAGAAGAGAGAGGGTATTTTCATCATTCAAAATTTTAAATAAAAAATTAAATCATAGGCATTAAATGTGTATGTAAAAGTGATGGATATACGGTCCAATCAGGTGGGATGATGTGTTTTTTCTATATCAGATATGGTGTAGAAAGAATTTCCCCTTTTACAAGTTAACAAGGGAGGGCAATCTCATTTGTCAAGGCCCACAAGGCCTGGCATATCCAAACTCACCAACTAGCCCACAAACCCACAAGGCCTACAAGACCTGATACGGCCTTCTAGGAGGTCAAGAATGAATGCTGATACCCATGGCCAACTCACCAACTTATAACTAAAGAAATTTTTTATGCACCATGGGCAGTGTAGAAAATCCGACGTGGAGTGCACCGTCTTGCTCGATTAGTCTACATAGCCACTACTTTCCAACGTATATTTAATGGCTATAGTTTCACTTTTTTATTTGAAATTTTGAATAATGAAAATATCCCTTCTTTTTTAAAAAATTATGATATTTTATGGTATATTATGACATGATGTAGTCAAATTATGACTTTCCATGCACAGGAAGTCATAATTTAGCCCCAGGATGTCATAATATAAAAAGAGTATTTTTGTCCAATCACTTTCTAACGCGCATTTAATGTCTGTAGTTTTATTTTTTCGTTTAAAATTTTGAATGACGAAAATATCTTTTTTTTTTAAAAAAATTATGACATCCTATGGCATATTATGATATCTTGCATCAAATTATGATCTCCTGTATGCAAAATGTCATAGTATGACACAGGATGTCATAATATGGGAGAGATATTTTTGTCCAATCATTTTTTAATACGTATTTAATACCTACAGTTTTATTTTTTTATTTAAAAATTTGAAATGATAAAAATATCCCTACTCTTTAAAAAAAAATTATGACATCCTATGATATATTATGACATCCTGCGTCAAATTATGATTTTGTATACATAGGATATCATAATATGAACATAAGATGTTATAATTTTTTCTAAAAAGTAGAAATATTTTTGTCATTCAAAATTTTAAATAAAAAAGTAAAACTACAGATATTAAATGTGCATTGAAAAATAATAGCTATGTGGATGAATCAGATAAGATAGTGCGCTCTATGTCAGATTTTCTACACCACCCATGGTGCATAAAGAATGTCTCCTCGTAACCAACCTACTGATCCATTGAAAGCCTAAGCTATTTGGTTTTAGGCTTTATATTAAATGATTAGACTTTTTCTCCATAGTTTATGGCTCCTTTGTGCAACAACTCATCTCTCCTAGTTTAGCCAATCAAATCAATGGTCTAATTATCCCCCATCTTATATAAATTTAAAAATATATAATATCACTATAAATATAAATACTTAAAAAATTATATAATACATGGCCACTCGAATTGAGACGTCTTGACTCCCTTGTACCTAGCCTAGGAGTCTCATACATTCTATAATTTTTAAAATCATAAAAATATGAATATTTTTAAAAATTATATATTATACTACCTCTTCTTCATATTTTTCATGAAAACAACCAAGCGACCGGCAAGCTGGCTAACCTAGCATGTTAGTTGGACTAGATGGTTGCGAGGGTCAACGACTCCTTAGCGAGGATGTTGTGGAAGCACAAGTTGATGTGTGAGGCTCAGCCCTTAGCTTGGTCTCATGGCCCACTAAAAACCTGAAGGCCCATTTCCTGCTCCACAACGGGACATAACCCCGTTCAAATATCCTCCTCCACCATTAAGTCCGCCAGAGGCTAGAAAATCCTAGCCTCCACTACTATTTAAAGGCCCAAGACCCCTAGTTCCTCCACACCAGAAACCACCAAAGCCGCACCATTTTCTTCTTTTTTGTTTCTCTCTTAATTTGCCGACTGCTTAGACTCATTGTGGCTGTCAGAAATCACAATGAACCACTTCCCAGAATCTCAGGTAAGACCTTTCATTCTTCTTCTCTCCACTTCCTGGATCATAAGCCTTGCCATCAATTGAGAATTCGCCAGAAAAAATTGAAGAATAAAAGGATTTGTTCAATCCCCTATTTTTAGATCCAAGAATCTATTATTATTTCCACCTTTTTTCGAGTTTCTTTATTGCTGGTGCTTGTCACCAAAGATGGGGACTTGTTCCTCTTTGCTACTCTTGGCCATGGTTGGAGCCACATCATTAGGAATCATGTGAATAAGCCAACGGCCGAAATTCTTATTTGTATTTATTCTTTTTTTTTTCTTTCTGTTGTTGGCCGTCTTGTCAATGCTGCCACTATTGGTGGCCTCTTATCGCTGTCCTCCAAATGGTAGCCACCACTGCAACCAGCTCTCGTCGACTTGGTTCAAAACACCAAGAACCCATCCTCTTGCCAACGAGGAGAAGAAGAAGAAAATAAGAAAAAAAAGTATTACGCCCCAAATCTGGTATATAGCATGACTATACTATCGAGAGATGCATCTTAGATAATATGAAGCCGATCAATCATAGTCAGTTAAAATTCATCGTAAATAAAATATAATAAAGTATTTGATTCCATCATTCATCAAGTAATTAAATCAAGAATATTGATTTAGAGCATTTAAATCTAAAATTAAACATCAAACTCATGTCTCATAATTCATAAGTAATTGACTACAAATCTATGATCATCCAATAAACTAAGTTTCAGTTATAAAATTTTTAAGCTTGTCACACAGATCTTCAAGTCTGGATCCTCTGTTGTTCCTAAACTTATTCTTCTACAAAAGAAAAAAATTAAATGAAAAGATATGAGATACACCAGCTTAGTAAGTAAACATTACACTATTTTATCGAATCAAGCATAAGTTTGTGCATGCATCAATAAATTATTTATAGAAGATGATTATCATTAGAATATAAAACTTTCATAGTAATAATATATCATAAATCAATGATGGTCTTGCATATGCATAAATCATGTAATTTACATAAACTTAATTTCTAATACATAATATAAATAAATTCATAAATCATGTTAATTTTATAGATAAAGTCATGAATCATCTGTCATTTTGTCACATCATAATTTTTAATAATTCTCTCAGACAAATGTTAAGGTCACTTTATCCCCATGACAAGGTCGTAATCAATCATATCAACTACTATAACCCACTGGCAAGGGCCGCATATTGATCTACTGTAATCTACTAGCGAGGGTCATGTACTGAGCTACTATGATCTCCTGGTGAGGGTCATGTGACGAACTACTATGACTTACTAGTGAGGATCGTATGTCGAGCTACTATAACTTACTGATGAGGATCGTGTGTCAAGCTACTACAACCCACTGACGAGGGTCATATGCCGAGCTACTATAATCTACTGACAAGGATCATATGCCAACTACTAGAACCCATTAGCAGGGCCATACATAATTGTCTAAGAGTCTATAGTCATACTTCTTAAATTATATTTTTTTAAAATATGTATTCCTACGTTATAAATAAATAAGTTGAAAGATATGTAATAATTTTATAGAGTTTATAATCTATAAAGTGAAATAATTATGAAATTAGTGTTTTCATAACAACTATATAGATTTTAATAAATATAGGGTTTATAGTTAACAAACAAACCATTAACATTAGAATATCTATAAAACTATACTTTTCATGACAATACATAATTATATAATATCATATGCTTGATCCTCAATTTTAAAAAATATAGAATCATCGATGTCAAATATTTTTTTATATTTCATAAAGTCTTAAGCATTGAAAGTATCTGATAATTCAAAAATAATTAAGAAGTGTCGAGGTTATTTATCTCTTCCATCCTAGTTCTTCAAACTTCGCTAAATGAATTTATCGAAGTTATTTAACATATTTAAAATATAATTATTTTTTATTTAATAAATTCAATTATAAGAAAAGAAAACTGTAGAGTGGATGGTCGGTCCAGCAGGCTATCTGGGCATCGAGGCAATTCAAGGTCTCCTAATCGAGGGTCAGATTTAAGCGACCTGATCAAAGAATCATGAAACCTAGATTAAATCAAGATCAAGATCAATCTACAGGATTCATCAATAATAAATTTCAAAGGTACTTGACATGGTTGGGATAGGGTGCAGCAAACTATATAGATATCAAAGTGATTCTGAGCCTCTTTAAAAAGATCATCTCAAGTTTATAGTGGGGTTCATGGATCAGATAGGGAGAGAAAGAGAGAGGGTAGAGAGAGACATAAGAGAGGAGACAGGGAGAACAGAGAAAAAATCCTTCTCTCTCTTTTTCCTTTTTTTTTCCTTTTCTTCTCTCCTTTTCTTCTTTCTTTCTTTCTTTGGTTGAATAGAGGATGGAAGGGGGTGGTGGCTAGTTGCCAGAAGCTTGATGATGGGCAGCAACACAAGCAGCTGGCGGTGGTAGGGTAGGGGTATGGCTGGCGGCACATGGTTAGCCAACAAGAAAATCATGGGAAAAGATTTGAAAACTGGGGATCCGAACCCTTTCTTGGATTTTTGATCATTGGCCACTCACCGATGGCCGTGATCTTATCAGAATATGATGGTAGGAAGGTCGAAGGTCATGATCCAAAGGTGTGACACCAAGAATGATGGCATCAGTGGCCGAAAGAAGGAGAAAAAGGCTCGACCAAAATAAAAAAAAATAGAGCATCGATCTTTGTGGGTTTTTCGATGAACTCGACGGTCGGTGGCCGTGCACAATAGCATGGGAAGAAGGGAAAGAAGGAGAGGAAGAAGAGCTGGGACTTATCTCGAGCTTCGATGACATCTTCGATGATGATTTTAGGTAGACACGGTGAGGGTAGTCCATAACTTCAATAGAAAAAAGAGAGGGAGAAAGAAGAGAGAGGAGGACCGATTGTTTTGGGTGGAGCCTATGGGGAGGGGGGGGGGTGAGAGCTCTTTATAGAGGAGATCTAGGGTTTTAATTGCCTTAGATCTTTATTTTCTCCAATGAAAATGAAAAAGAAGAAGACTCCTTCGGGGAGACTTCTTTCCTCTGTCGTTCGTCGGGTTGGGATTGGCTCAGTTGGGCAAACTAGACCAATATGGGTTATTTCATTCTCCATCTCTTAAATAAGTTTCATCCTCGAAACTTATCATTCCTTCATTTTCAAACAAATGAGGATACTTAATCTTCATATTATCTATACCATACTTTAGACCAAGTTCCATCAACCTTAGCTTTTTTAAATGAGCAACAAAACTTTAAGAAAACTTGTTTACTCCCATTCAATTAAACACGATCTAGCTAAATGAGACCTAATTATTCATTTCTTAACTTTAAGTTCTATCCATGATCAAATTTATTACTCTGATACCATAAAATATCATATCCCAAACATAACACAGCCATGCTATCGAAGGGCACCGATCTCAATAACATGAAGACAATCAATCATAGTTAGCTAAAATTTATCATAAATAAAATATAATAAAAGATTCAATTTCATCATTCATCAAGTAATTAAATTCAGATTAAATTCAAAGCATTTAAATCCAAAATCAAATATCAAACCCATATCTCATAATTCATAAATAATTATCTACAAATCCATGATCATCCAATAAACTAGGTTTTAGCTCCAAAATTCTGAAGCTTGCTACGCAAATCTCTAAACTTAAATCCTCTATTATTCCTAACATTATTTTTCTGTAAAAGAAAAAAATAAATGAAGAGATATGAGTTATACCAGCTTAGTAAGTAAACCGTACACTATCTTATCGAATCAAGCATAAATTTATACATGCATCAATAAATTATTTAAAGAAGATGATTATCATTAGAATATGAAATTTTTTATAGTAACAATATATTATAAATCAATGATGCTTTTGTATATGTATAAATCATACAATTTATATAAACATAGTTTTCAATATATAGCATAAATAGATTTATAAATCATGTTAACTTTATAGATAAAGTAATAAATCATCTGTCATTTTTTATCACATCATAATTTTTAATAATTCTTTCAGATTAAATGTTAAGATCACTTTATATTTGTGATAAAATCGTAATTAATTATATCAACTACTATAACCCACTGACAAAGATCATATGTCCATATGCTGAGCCACTTTAATCCCATGGCAAGGGCCAAATGCTAAACTACTATAATCTCCTGACAAGGATTGTGTGCTGAGCTACTATAATCCACTGACGAGGGTCATATTTTGAGCTAATATAAGCTCCTAGTGAGGCCAGTATGCTAACTATTAGAACCCACTGGTGGAACCGTACATAGCTATCTGAAAGTCTATAGTCACTTCTTAAATAATATTTTTTTAAAATATATATTCTTACATCATAAATAAATAAATTGAAAGATACTTAATAACTTTATAAAGTTCATAATCTATAAAGTGAAATAATCATGAAACTAGTGTTTTCATAACAACTATACAGATATTCATAAATATAGGGTTTATAGTTCATAAACAAATAGTCAATACTAGGATATCTATAAAATCATATTTTTCATGACAATGCATGATTTCAATAATATTATATGTTTGATCTTTAATTTAAAAAAATACAGAATCATCAATGTCAACTATTCTTTTTATGTTTTATAAAGTCTTAAGCATTAAAAGCATCCGATAATTTGAAAATAAGTAAGAAGTGTCGGGATTACTTTTTCTGTAGCCCTTCAAACTTTGCTAGATAAATTTATTGAACCTATTTAATATATTAAAAATATAATTAATTTTTATTTGATAAATTTAATTATACTATAATAAAAATAATTTTTGATGATAAATTGCTTATGGTATTTCTTATTATATATCGTTAAAATCTATTTTTTTTGCTATATTTTGGTAAAAATGCCACTATCTTTCAATAAATATTTTTTTATTAGTGATATTTTATTTTAATGTCACTATAAATTTATATTTTATGGCATATTACTTGAAGTACAGAAAGCTAAAATTACTATTATAAAATTTAATTAATGTGCTGATAAATAATATCATAATTTATGAGATTTTAAAAAATTATTGCTAAATTTTAAATTATTACATTTTATATAGGACTTGATTTAGTCATGCGGACCTCATAAAATATGTTATTATACATATATATTCTTAACATTACTTATTTAATGACACGAATAAATGTTAATAAGTTAAATAAATTATAATTATATATAAATAATATAAGTTATTATTTGGTGGTTAAAAGCTTGCTATTCAAATAAAAGGTCATTAGTTCAAATCCCATTCTAGGATATATATCGGCATTAAAATTTTAAAGGTACTTATATATGCCGCTAAAATAAAAATTTTTATCGATATTTTTCTAAAAATATTGATAAATCTTAAGATGGTATATAAAAAAAATATCATAAAAATATCGATAAAAATATTTGTGCCATTCTTTTTGACTTATAATGATACTTAAAAATGCCACTAATGGCCATTTTTATTGTAGTCATAAGAAAAGAAAATTGTAGATTGAATGGTTGGTCCATCAGGCTATTCGGACATCTGATAATTCAAGATCTCCTAGCCAAGGGTCTGATCTAAGTGACTCAACCAAGGGATTATAAAATACAGATTAAATCAAGATCAATCAACATGATGAAGAAAAAAAATTCTATTTCTTTGAGGAAATATAGCGAATAGCCAGAGTGCATCTAAAAATTTTTTATAACAACTTGATAAAGATCAAATTTTTATCTGACATGCAGGAAAAATTTGAATCAAATTTTAAAGATTCTGAATCCAAAGTCTCACATAGGTTTGAATCTACAAACCCTTTACTTCACGCGCACGTCAAACTTCACAGAAAAGTGAGATGAAGCCTCGGATTGAAGCACCTTCACAAGGCACCAAGGGAGGGGAGAGAGGCTCTTGGTGTGATGCCTCACACCAGTAAGAGGATGCCCAAGAACTTTTCATGCTAAGGGAAGATGGGATGCCAAGGGTGGAACACGCCAAGGGATGCCCACTCTTCTTCATGCCTCCTCTTTCTCTCTTTCTTACCTTAGCACACAATTTAATTGTTATACCATGATAGTTAGAGATCCTCTCTATTTATAGATAATTTTTCATGATCCATAAGATTTGGATTCTTAATTCAAACGAGCTTTGAATTAATCCATATCTTATCAAAAAAGGAGTCCTAAAGGAGAAAGGATTAGCACCTAACTAGACGCTCTCATGCACCCACGCCTGTACCTAAGGGTGGGACGGTAACAACCAGCACCCCATCACTGCTTGATCGGCCATGAGGAGAGAGAGTTTCAGTAAAAGTAAACTCTAAGGATCTAATCCAAATATGGATAAATTCGAATTCAATTCAAATTTGATTCGAACCAATTTCGAATAGACTGTCAATCCCAAACTACTTAGGATTTAGGATCAAGTCTAACTTGAATTTATAAACCTAATTAAATCTAATTTAAAATTAATTAGTACTTAAATTCAATCTCTCATAGACTCCTTCAAAGATCAAATCTCATTTATCCTCGAAATTGCACCTGAACCTCATGTCTAGTGCTAGCTAGACATAATCAACTGTTCAATCCCGTATGATCCATAACTTAATTCTCAATTAAGTTAATCTATTTATTCAATCAAGTCACATACTTTCAAATTAAATATATAGACTTAGGTCAATTCTTTTCTATATCTCTTGACTTTGTGCGTGACTCCATAGGTTCGAACACTAAGCCGATAGCATGGGAATCATTTTCTGTACTAATCGAAGTTACCATCTAGTAATGGTTTTCGACGTCTGGATAGGTTGAATTATCGTAAGGTAATATTCAAGAACCTATGCATATAGTTATCGCATAATTTATCTCTTTGACTCTGAATGCTCTAGGATGGTCTAGGGTTAAACTGTCAACCCTGAAGGATCATCCACATTATATTCCAAACTTTCAAATCTATCACATGGATTATCTTGATCAAGATTTTATTAAATTTAAATATAGTGATACATCAACTTCTATAATCTGGAGGGGTCAATTTCATCTTGATCCACACACGGACTTTGCAAGTACTTGACTGTACCCAGTAATCTTCCGTCACTATATTAGAAATACAGGTAGTCCGACACCAAAGCATAGTGAGTTGCTTACAAGTCACTATGGTGATCTCAGATCTGAGAGATACTTATGTCCATATGCTTCGTGAGCTACTCTTGATAGCAGAGTACTTAGCAGGTGAGTCACTTATTTAGTGACGATGTACTCCTACATCTCACCTGTATGCCATACCAGTGTCTCTACACTCCTTGATTAAGAGGACAACCAATCCATATGGCATACAACGATCTTCACTCGATAAACATCATCATTCTTTAATGACGTATCATTTGGTCGTGAACATATTTAAGAACTATATGATAAATCCTCTTTTATCGATTACTTCATAGTTCTAAGGACTTCATCACAATATAAGTGTTCTAGCAAGAAAGATGTAACTTTATGATGAATGATATCAAAATAATTTTTATTTATTAATTAATAATTTATATACATATTACAGAATGAGCACAATTATCCAAACGATTGGCTTTAGAATATATTTTCCAACAACTACTTGAACTAAAGCCAATTGAGACAGTATCTTATACTCATCTTCCATTTATAATCATCGAACTCTTTGATCCCGAGAGCTTTAGTGAAGGGTCGGCTATGTTCTTCTTTCCGTCGATCTGCTGAAGCTCAACGTCATCTCAATCTATGATCTTATGTACAAGGTGATAGCGGCACAGAATATACTTGGTACGCTGGTGGGACTTCGATTCTTTTGCTTGAGTTATGGTTCCAGTGCTGTCACAATACAGCAGAATAAGACTATCAACAGAGGGTGTAATTTCAAGCTCGATGATGAACTTTTGCAACCACACCGCCTCTTTTGCAGCAATGTATTCCGCTTCGCATACATAATTGGCCACAGTATGTTGCTTGAAACTCTTCCAATAAATTGTTCCTCTATTTAAGGTAAATATATAGCCCAATATGTTTATGTTGTCATCATAATCTGACTAAAAATTAAAATCAGTATATCTCATAAGTTTCAAGTCACTATCGCCATAGATAAGCCATGGGTCCTTAGTATTATTAAATACTTAAGGATTATCTTTACAATCTTTCAATGATTTTCATCTGAATTATACTGATATCTACTCACTACCCTTAGTGAATAGGCCACATCCGATCTCATACACATCATGACGTACATGATAGATCCTACTACCAAAGCATATGGGATCCTACTCATACGCTCTCTCTCTTGAGGGGTTGTCGGACAATCTTTCTTGGAGAGAGTAATCCCATGGCTTATTGGAAGATAATCTTTCTTAAAATTCTTCATGTTTAACCGTTTCAACATAGTATCGATGTACATGGATTAGAACAATCCAAGCAATCTTCTAAATCTATCTCTATAGATATTTATCCCTAGAATGTAAGATGCTTCTCCTAAATTCTTCATGGAGAACTGTGATGAGAGCCACATCTTTATACTGTGCAAAGTTGGAATATCATTTTCTATTAACATATACCATTTACATATAGTACAAAGAAGATGATTATAGAATCGTTAGTCCATTTGTAGATGCAAAGCTCTTCTCCATTTCTAATAAAGCCATATGTTTTAATCACCTTATCCAAATGCATGTTCTAACTCCTAGATGCCTGCTTTAGTTCATAAATGGACCTGTTAAGTTTGCACACCTTAGATTCGTCTATAGATGTGAACACTTCAGGTTGTATTATATACACCTTTTCTTCCAGCTCTTCATTTAGGAAAGTGGTTTTGATATCTATTTATTAGATCTCATAATCAAAGTATGCTACTATCGCAAGTATAATCTGGATGGACTTGAGTATTGCCATAGGAGAGAATGTCTCGTCATAGTCAATACCATAATGTTGATGGTAACCTTTGGCAACTAGACGGACTTCATAGGTCTCCACCTTTCTGTCCGCTCCTCTTTTTTTTTTGAAAATCTACTTGCACCCTATGGATTTTATCTCTTCGAGCAGATCAACTAGTACCATACATTATTAATCTCTATAGACTCCATCTCAAATTTCATGGCCTCAAGCCACTTCTGAGAGTTGGGCCTTTGCATGGCTTCTATATAGTTAATCGAATCCTCATCGTTCTCATCTAGTTTGATAGGATCACTATCTCGAACCAAAAAACTATAGTATCTATCCGATTGATATGATACTCTATCAGATCTTCTTAATGGTGTCTCTACAGGCTCTGGATTTGATTCTCCAATCAAATTCGATTCTGTGTGTACTGGTTCTTCTACCTCATGAACTTCACCAAGTTCAATTTTGCTGGTATTAATTTCTTCTTCAAGGAACTTCTTTTTCAAAAAAACTATCCTATTACTGACGAATACCTTGTGTTCTTTAGTGAGGTAGAAGTAGTATTCTTTAGTTTTCTTTGGATACCCTACGAACAAGCATTTATCGAACTTTGGTCCAAGCTTATCTGTCTTTAATGCTTAACATAAGCTGGACATCACCAAACCTGAAGATGTGAGAGCACCGACTTACGCCCTATCCATATCTTATATGAAGTTTTATGGACATACTTACTCAGAACCTTATTCAAAATATAGTAGGCAGTTTCAAGAGCGTATCCCAAAAGGAGATTGATAGATTTACAAATCTCATCATGGACCAAACCATGTCTAATAGGATTCGATTCTTCTTTTCAGACACCCCATTACATTGTGGTGTTCCAGGAGGGGTCCACTGAGAGAGAATCCCATTCTCCTCTAGATATGTCAGAAAATCACTGGTGAGATATTCACCTTCTTGGTCTGATCAAAAAATTTTAATACTCTTTCCAGTCTATTTTTTTACTTCACTATGAAATTATTTGAATATTTTAAATAATTCAGATTTATACTTTATAAAGTAAAAGTATCCATACCTCGATAGGTTGTCTGTAAATATAATGAAGTAATAGTATCCTCTACAGACAGCTATGTTCATGGGTCCACATATATCACTATATATTAGACATAGAACATCACTGACTCGTTCATTTTTTTTCTTAAAAGGTGACTTGATCATCTTACCAAGTAGACATGATTCACAGATTGATAATGATTCTCAATCATTAATTTTAAGAATATCCTCCTTGATTAACCATCTATCCTGTTCTTATTCACATGATCTAGCCTACAATGCCAAAAGTAGGAATCACTGACATTATCTATCCGAGGATATTTATTCATTGTGTACATTATACTAACAGATTATGATAATATATATATGCCATATTTTAATTATCCATGCATAATTATAGTATTATTCATAATGATATTACAAAAATCATCCTTTATTAAAAACTTAAAATCAAGTTTGGTCAAAAAGTCTATAGAGATGACATTCATCAAAAAGAAAGGACAATAATGAGACTCATCTAACATGATATTTTTATACTCGAAAATAAGCTACATAGTTCTTAATGCTAGAACTGGAATAAGACTTCCATCTCTAATATTCAAAAATTGCTCACATTCTCTAAATTTTCTACTGACCTGCAGTCTTTGCAATAAATTATAAATATTAATCAGACTTTCGATATCCAATACCTAGATAGTAGTATCACAAATAAAGAAATTACAAGAAGTTATCATATAAGTACCTTACGAAGCAATCGATTGCTTTATTCTCTTATTTTTAGGCCTATTTGGGTCAAAGATAGTTATATAAGCAGGATAATTTTTTTTTCAATGATCTAACTTTTTACAAAAGAAGCATTCTGTCTGGCTCTTGTCGATTTTCGATTTTTTGCTCTGCTTTGGCTTAGGATCGGTGGCATAATTTTTTTGCACCTTCTTCTTCTTTCTTCTCTTAGAGGATCGATGATCTGCAGATGAACCTTCCACTATATGCATCGGCTCTTTCTGGAGCTAATGGTTCTTCTCAAATATCTGCAGTAATCTTAGCAAACCATGATAGTTTACTATAGACTTAGTCATTCTGTAATGACTCAAGAAGGATAAGTAAGATTTCGGTAGCGAATGGAGGATAGCATCATTACCTAACTGTTTATGTAATGAAAAGCCAAGTTTGCTTAAGCATTTAATATGCTCAATCATGTATAATACATTATCAGTGACTGACATCCCCTCTCGCATACGGACATTGAATACTATATAGGAGATTTTGTATCTCTCCGCATCCTCTGAGATTCTGGAGGACTCATTCAATATTTGAATCATATCCTCTGACTACACATCCTCGAACTTATGATTAAGTTCATCATTCATGGTTGTCCTCATAATGCAATGTATCATCATGCGGTCACTGAGCCACTTCAGATAAGTGTCTCTCGCAGCACGGAGTGCATTGACAATAGATTCTTCAGGTGGTGGATCTATAAGCATATACAAGATCCTCTCATGCTCTCGGATGATCTTTAACTTTCGATACCAGCTATTGAAGTTGGGTCCGGTAAGCTTGTCGTTGTCCAACAGTGAATGGAACGATAGTATGTTGGCTATAGCTGAAAAGAAGATATATTAATCTATTAGAATATAAATTATTTTTAATCCTAAAGATATAGACTTTAGTTTAAAAGTTCTCTCACTATTTTATATAAATTGGTAGTCTTTACCTCCAATTCAAAAAATTACATTAATTTCTTAGTGGGTAGTAGAATCTACACAGACTGCATTCGGGTTCAAGTATGACTCGGCCAATCCTAGTGCATCCATAGGTAGATTCATAACTAATTATTTCTTTAAACAACTTCTAGCAATTAGATTTTACCCCAGGCCTCTCTTCAGTAGGTGTGTGGTGCCTCTACTGAAAATCTTGGTTAGATCTAACTATTAACATGACTACATTAAGTGCATCCAACAAACGAATGTCTAGATCCAAGTGTGGCTTGATAAATCTAAGCATTGATCTAAAGGGTACAACAAAATGGTCATATGATGAATGATAATTTCAATATCCAACAGACACCAAATGTGTGGTACCTCCAATGCTTATTTAGAACATTGGACTCATTATCATGCACTTTAATGGAAGGCTATGAACAAAATTATCTCCATAACTGTATCATTTTAAGGATCTAATAATTTAGAGAATTTGATTTTATTGATTTGAGAATAAAAAAAAATTAATCTGTAAGTCATAAATTCTCTTACTGACTTCATCAAGTCATATAGAGGATTAAACACAAGCTGGTCTAAAGACATCTGAATCAGTCATACTGATTTATCTTAGTGGCATGGGTCAGCTCGAATCGACTAGTGACCTAATCAAAACATAATCCATCATATTGGCCAGATAAGTAAGATCAGTGAGAGGAATATGTCATTAACTCATCATAGATGCATTTAGATGAGTAGATCCCAATTAATAACCACTTGATCAAAACTACCAAATTTATCCTAGACACCAACTGGTTAAGTAGTTTTGATGGGGTCCATCAGAAGATTCGGGCTCAATCATTAAGCCATGATCATGGTCCATTTAATAAGGTCAAAAATATGGACTTGATCAAGCTTCAACTATTGAGGTTGATCTAAAAAAATTCTAACCTAATCTAATTCAACCCTTGATTAGATTTAATCAATTTCTCTATTTAGTCCATATTTATTTCTAACCCTAGGTCTAATCCAATAGAAGGATCTGATTCATGCTAACCTATTGTCCATCGATTTATGTGGTGTCTTAATAATCTTCAATTCTCAAGTCTAGATCATTTAAACTTAATTCCAAATTAAGTGTGTGAAACATATGTTTCAGTTTGTAGAGCTATTCTACCGAGATTTCAAGTGAAGCATACAGTATGTTTCATATCATGTAAATAAATTTTTATACATATATGTTTAATAATTAAATATACATAAGTGTGATCTAAACTTCATACATACATCACACGTATCATGATTATTTTTAGGTCACTGCCGATTACATCTAGTGTAATATACTTTTTAGATTTTAAAATAATTTTTTATATCTGAATCTATCTTATTATAATGAATCATAAATTATTTTAGATCTAATCTAAACTTATTTATGATTAAAATAATTTATAAAAATTTATTCACTCATTTTCTTCATGAAATTGGATCACAATAACACCCCTACACGTCATAAGAGAACTCATCGAATGGACAAAAGAGAAAGATGAATCCCTTCTTCTTCTTATGATCGGACGGTCTGATGATCTGATCAATCCGAATACTAGGCTACTAAGATCTGAAACCTTATTTCATATGGAATCACATTAACATGTAATTTGATAAAAATATTTTATGTCATGAACATGACTTTGATCTTATCAACCATATTCTTCATCTAATCTTATCAGATTTGATACATCATATATATCATATCAGATCTGAAACATATCTTATACTGATTATAAAATATCAAATTCAGATCTAAAATCTTATAGAAAATTAATTAGATGCACATATGAATACATAAAGATTAATTTTCTAGTTAGATCTATTTTGACGTGATACAGAATTTTGTTAAAAATCAGATCTAAAAATCTATCAAAATGAATTCAATTTAGATATGAAATAAGTCCAACTTCATAACTGAAATAATAATATTAAAATTTTATAAAAATTAATTTAAAATAGGTTGTTATTCCAATAAAATTTAGTAACAAGAAATTTTTGTTATAATAAATTTATAACAAATCTTAACCAACTATTGATTAAGTTTTTGTAATCTAATCAAAATCAGATCATAAATTTTATTTAAATAGATCTAAATTAGATTTAATATCTAACATAAAATTTTAATTATATATAATATATAAATAAATCAAAAAAATTAATTATGCATCTATGTATCAAAGCATGGATCTGATACCAATTGAAGGAAAAAAAACCTGTTTCTTTAGGAAAACACAACGGATAGCCAGGATGCATCAAAAAATTTTTTATAATAACTTAATAAAGATTAGATCTTTACCTGATATGTAAAAAAATTTGACTCAAATCTCAAAGATTCTGAATCCAAAGCCTCACATAGATCTAAATCCACAAACTTTTTACTTCGCACGTACGTCAAACTTCGCAGGAAGACGACATGAAGTCTTGGATTGAAGTACCTTCACAAGGCACCAAGGAAGGAGAGAGAGGCTCTTGGTGTGATGCCTCACACCAGCAAGAGGGATGCCCAAGAACTCTTCACGCCTAGGAAAGATGGGATGCCAAGGGTGGAACACGCTAAGAGATGCCCACTCTTCTTCACACATCCTCTTTCTCACCTTAGCATATAACTTAATTGTTATACCATGATAGTTAAAAGTTCTCTCTATTTATAGATGATTTTTTGTAACCCATAAGACTAAGATTTCTAATTCAAATAAGCTTCGAATTAATCTATATCTTATCAAAGAAAGAGTCCTAAAGGAGAAAGGATTAACGTCTAACTAGGCACCCTCATGCACCCACGCCTACACCCAAGGGTGGGGTGGGAACAACCAGCACCCCATCATTCGTTGGTCGGCCATGAGGAGAGAGAGTTTCAGTAAAAATGGACTCTAAGGATCTAATCCAAATATGGATCAATTCGAATCCAATTCGAATTTGATTCAAATCAATTTTGAATAGACTATCAATCCCAAACTATTTAGGATTTAAGATCAAGTCTAACTTGGATTTATGAATCTAATCTCTCATAGATTTTTTGGATCAAAGATCAAATCTCGTTCATCTCTGGAATTGAATCTGAATCTCATATCTAGTACTAGCTAGACATAGTCAACTATTCAATCCCGTATGACCCATAACTTAATTCTCAATCAAATTAATCTATTTATTGAATCAAGTCATGTACTTCTAAATTGAATATATAGACTTAGGTCAATTCTTTCCTATATCGCTTGACTTTGTGCATGACTTCATAGATTCGAATACTAAGTCAATAGCACAGGAACTATTTTCTGTACTAATCAAAGTTATCATCTAGCATTGATTCCCGACGTCTAGATTGATCGAATTATCGTAAAACAATATTCAAGAATCTATGCATATGGTCACCACATAATTCATTCGTTTGATTCTGAATGCTCTAGGAAGATTTAGGGTTAAACTGTCAATCTTGAAAGATCATCTACATTGTATTTCAATCTTTCAAATCTATCATATGAATTATTTTGATCAAGATTTTACTAAATTGAAATATAATAATACATCAGCTCTTATAATTCAGAGGGATCAATTTCATCTTGATCCACATATAGACTTCGTAAGTACTTGACTGTACCTAATAACCTTCCATCACTGTATTAAAAATTCAGATAATCTGGCAACAAAGTATAGTGAGTTGCTTGCAAGTCACTATAGTGATCTCAGGTCTGAGGGACACTTATGCCCATATGCTTCGCGAGCTGCTCTTGACAACAGAGTGCTCAGCAGGTGAGTCACTTATTCAGTGATGATGTACTCTTATACCTCACTTGTATGCCATATCAGTATCTCTATACTCCTTGATTAAGAGGACAACCAACCCATTATGGCACACAACGACCTTCACTCGATAAATATCATCATCTTTTAATGACGTATCATTTGATCGCGAATATATTTAAGAACTATACGATGAATCCTCCTTTATCGATTACTTCATAGTTTTAAGAATTTCATCACAACACAAGAGTTCTAGCAAAGAAGATGTAATTTTGTGATGAATGATGTCAAAATAACTTCTATTCATTGATTAATAATTAATATACATATTACAGAATGAGCATAATCATCTAAATGATTGACTTTAGGATATATTTTTCAATATAGAATTCATCAATAATAAATTTCAAAGACACTCGACATGATTGAAGTGGGATTCAATATACTGCATGGATATCGAAGTGATTCTGAGCCTTTTTCGAAAGATCATCTTAAGTTTATATTAGGATCCATAGATTAGATAGAGAGAGAAAGAGGGAGGGTAGAGAAAGACATATGAGAGAAAGAGAGAGAGAAATCCTTCTCTCTATATTTCTTTTTTTTCTTTTTCTTTTCTTCTCTTCTTCTTCTTCTTCTCTTCTTTCTTTCTTTCTTTGGCCGAATAAAGGATGGAAGGGGGTGGTGGCTAGTCATCGAAAGATCGGTGATGGGAGGTGACACCGGGGGTTGGCGGTGGTGAGGTAGGGGACGGCCAGCAGCATGTGGCCGACCAACAAGAAAATCATGGGAAAAGATTTGAAAAACAGGAGATTCGAACCACTTTCTTGGATTTTGATCATTGACCACTCATTGGAGGCCATGATCTTATCGGAATAGGATCTTAGATAGGTCGGGGGTCGTAATCCAAGAGTTGGCACTAAGGGTGGCGGCACCGATGGTCAAAAAAAAGGAGAAGAAGGCTCGACCAAAATTGGAAAAAAATAGAGTGTCGGTCTTGTGGGTTTTCCGACGAACTCTACGGTCTAGCGATCATGCGTAATGGTATGGGAAGAAGGGGAAGAAAGAGAAGAAGAGGGGCCAAGGCTTACCTTGAGCTTCGCTGATGTCTCTGGTGATGATTTTAGGAGGACATAGTGAGGGTAGTCCTTGACTTCAATAGAAAAAAAGAGTGGGAGAAAGAAGAGAGAAAAGGACCAGCTACTTGGGATGGGGCCTATTAGGGGGGGGGGTGTGAGGGCTCTTTATAGATGTAGGATTTTAGTTGCCCTAAATTTTTATTTTTTTTGATAGAATCAAAGAAGAAAAAGACTGCTTCGTGGAGTCTTCTTTCCTCCATCATTCGTCTGGTTAGGACTGGGCCAGTCAGGCAAATTGGACCATTCTGGGTTATTTCAAGGAGAAGAAAAACAAAAGAAAAAAAAAAGAAAAAGAAAAGAAGAGAGATTTTCTCTCTCTTTCCTTTGTTTTTTTCTCTTATTTCTCTCTTTATTTTTCTTTCTCTAGCCTTTTTCTCTATCTTGTTTGATTTTTCTCTCTCTTCTCAGACCTCTTTACTCTCTCTAGAGAGCAAGTGATTGCTAAGTTTCTCTCTTGCAACCTATAGGATTCTTAAATTATTACCGTTGGGTAGTGTGCTAGCTTTCATGCTGGCTCTTGTTAGATCCTGTTAGATTTAGTAATCCTCAATTATGGTATCCTTATATCCCATTTTGATCCCTGATGAAATATAAAATTATCCGAATTGATAGATTTTAGGTTCTTAGGCTTTACCACTCAATTGGCCTATTCTTGATTTATCTTGATTTGAGTATGAAGCCATCCCTAATCATACTCTTAGTTGGGTTATTTTGCTTCCTTGATCCATTTGGGTTCTTTAAGATTCTTATCTGATGGGCTTCTAAGATAGATAACAAAATTAATTGAATTTCAATGGCTTTGAATAGGTTTGTCCTTTATCAAAAAAAAAAAAAGGTTTGTCAAAATTGTTTGACTGAAGTCAAATTTTGAAACATGAGGAGTTAAGTAATCTAACACTTCAAATATGCTTTCGAATAATCTTTGAAAAATTATAATTAGTTATTTAATTTCATTGTGATCTCTATTTTCTATCTGATAAAATGGATCAAGCATGTATTATTTTATTATTGTAAATAATTTATTTTAAACATATGATTTGCTTTGAGAAATAGATTTGGAAAACTTGACTGGAGGTTTATGAAATTGCTTTTATATATACTCTCAGTATGGCTATAACGTGGCCCCACCAATGGGGATTACATGTTAGATCTCTCAACTTATAATCTGAAAAATTAGTTCTGACATCGATCTATCGATGATTAGAATAATGGTATCTACTATCTGGCACTTTGTATAATATATTTTTATTATCAAACCCATGCCATTGGCTTATGTGGCTATAGCTTGATGTTGAATTTATTACTAATTTATGAAAAATAAATATTTTCAAAAAAAATATGTTATTAGAGATTTATTCTTTTCTGTTAATATTATATGATTTATTTGCTCAGCATACTTAGATCTTACTATGATGTGTTATATTGCCTACTCGGCTGGTGTAGCTCATTAATTTTTTTTCTATTTTTTAGAAATTCATAGATTGCTTGGGACTTGAGGGAGCGTGCAAGATCACTTGAAGTTGTTTGAGTTACCTAGATTTCTAGTTTAGTTCAGCTTAACCTAGTTTAATTTTGTTTGGATACTTGATATAATTTATGTTACATAAAATATTTATCATGAAAATAATTTAATTAAATTTTATTAAATTAATTTTTGAGGATTAATAAAGATTTATTACTATGATCATCATTATAAAAGTCTTATCATTTGATCTGTAGTCTTGCATGCTTGTAGGATCTATCCTGTAGGTATGCCACGTCTATCACATGCTTGGTTCAGAGCATGACATGATGCTTTGCTCATTCTCATACTAAAATCGGAGGCTGCACCTCCTCTCACTTATAAGGAAAAAAAAAATCTATAGTGACCTTTACAATATTATTATGGCTGTTATAATAATTTCAGGCCCTAATAAATTTTAATACAAATAATGATGGTTATATATCACTCATCATATTCCATTAAGAATATGATTTTTCAAGTTTATTTTTAAAAAATTTCTCTCAAAACACTTGTGACACCAAGAATGTTTTTTTTTAAGCAAGCAATAATTTAGGGGTACCCGCTATTGTCCATTATTTCGTATTATACTATAGCTCTAATGGCTATTAGAATAGTTATTTTTTTAGTATTAAATTGTTTGCAAATGGAATGAATAATAGCTATCATAACCATTATAACAGAATAACATTGTTGTGAGAACCTTGTCATCCTGTTACATTATAGCCATCTATATAGCTTTTGCCTTTTTCTCAGGCATATTTCGTTTTTACCCTTCTTCTCAAAAGAGAGAGAGAGAGAGAGAGTGAGATGGATGGATGGACAGAGAGAGAGAGAGAGATAGAAAACATGAATGCTCTTTCAATTGTTTACATTGGCCCGCCAAATGGCCTGCACAATCACAAAGCCACTAACCTGGCGAAATCCTTGACTACATTGGCCCTTTTATGACATCAGACCCATAAAAATTGATCCTTGAGATGATAAGGTGCATGCGTCAGGAATTATATATATATTGAGTGGTTAATATGCATCCTACATGAAAAAATGGTAAAAGAAAAATAGAAGAGCAGCACTAGATAGTTTTGAGTCCATGACCAAGCACCAAAATGTAATCACAAACAGAATTCTGATAGTAAGATTCTGAGTAGTACCAAGGATATTGTTGTAGGACCAATTATCAAACTGGTTCTTAAACTAATGAGACAACAGAGCTAGGTGTAACATGCAAGAGCTAGGTACTATTGACGAGGGGTTGGGCGATTTGTGGGTACTAAATTAAGCTTGGAACCAGCTTGGCAATAAGTTTAAAGTTTTTCTTAGTATTAATTATTGTGATGTAGAAGAGAGAGTATTATTAGTCCCATATTGATGGTGACTAGTGAGTCAAGAGAAACTCTGTCTTATATAGGAAGGGACGATTCATCCCACGTAAGATATTTTTTGAAGGATAAAATTGTGAAGCCCATGGATCAGAATAGAAAATACTTCATGTGACGAGCTGTGTGTCCTTGGCCACAACACTAATTATCAAGAAACTAATGAGTATTAATCCTTCATGTCTTAATGATCTTGACTTTACAAATTATTTTAGATGATTGAAATCAACCAATACATACGAGGGTTCTCTAAAATTGGTCCTGAACACCAATCTAATAACATGACATTTGATATGGGTGTACATTGAACCTTGAGATCGGACTTGATGGCTTGAATGTGACATGTTTGGAGGGCTTCTGGTCCCACCCAACTTACCGAGTTAATAACTTTCCAATAAATGCTAGTAGGACTCAAATTAGGTCATTGATAATAACTCCTGATAGCTTTATCAATTGAACTTGTCAAAGTATTAATATTTATCTAGATGATAGATTGGATGGAACCCATAGGATTTGTTTGATTTACGGGAAGAAGGGGGAGTTTTCAAAAAAAATGATAGGAGAAAGTAGTTTTCCTATGAAAATAATTCTTATATTTCATAGAAAAGAAAAACCTATAAAAGATATAAAAAAATTATTTTTCACCGGCTAAAAGTTAGAGCATTTTTTTTTGAAAAATACTCCAAAGCTTTTAAATAAAATATGGTAAGACATCTTTCTTTAGTAAGAACATAACAAGTATATATATATTTTTTTTAATTAAATACTTAATCAAACATAAATCATTCTAAAATATATCATTTTTTTATGAGCAACTAAATATGTAAAAATTATTTCTTGGATATTGTATATCAACCAAAAACAAGTCTTTGGTGACGTAAATCAAACCCAATTAGTCCACCCATGCGCCTGCCGAGGTCCCAATCTCCTACTACGTGGGAGGAAAGCAATGTCCAAGAAAGTAAGGGAGATTGTGCCTTGCCTTCAAGTTTCCACATTCTTCCCATGGAATTCAGTTATGGACCATTAGTTGGGACCTTTGCAGGAACATCGCTCCTCTTCATGTGTTGACAGCAAGTAAAACAATGTCTGAACAATTTATTAGGAGTATATTTAATAATTTAGACTCTACCTATCAAAACTGGTGCTGCACGTCTCGGTGGACATTGTTTTCTTTAGAGGAGTTCTTGGCAATTTGCTTAGAATCAAAAGAAGCTTCTCTGACACCCAATTACACCTTAGTTTTGCCTTACTGTGACAAGATGCTAGGACAAATTAAGGTGGTGGTGATGTCAATAATACCGATGGTGAGGGAATTGGATGCTGGTACGATGGACCTCTATTAGCCATCTAGTTGTGGGGATTGGAGGGTGAGGTTCACCTGACATCAGCATCAAAACTGGCAGATGAGAAATAGTAAATTGCCAAATGACGTTGGATAGCATAAGAGCTCTTTTTTTTTTTTATAGCTTTCAAATACAACCTCAAATAATTTTAAAGTTTTATATATATCTTTATAATTTATAACCTCGATGGAGTCTGGCCATTAAAAAAAAAACATCAAACAACATCAAAGATATATATTTTAAAAACATATGGAGGAAAATGAAAGGGTAAGCAATATTTTTATTTGGTTCTGCCTTTGTATTTAGAAGGGTTCTACCTTTGTACATTAGTTATATATTAAAAATATGTAGGTCTAAATTGTGGATATTGAAGTTATGCCACAATCATAGACAACCAATTCAAGTGTCGGCTCACTTGTTCACACCCATAACTCGAGTACTATTTTTCTGACTTTAAAAAAAATTAATGGATAATTTATGGTACAAATTGCCTCCAAAAATCAGGCTCGTTTATGCCTTTATGGTGAGGAATTCTGCAATTTCCACCAAAATCAGGCACACGGTAAATTGCACGAGTATGTAGTAGCCACATTTGTATCAAACCAAGCCCATCGTAGATTGTACTCAAATTGTATTATACCAAAACATCACGTACATTGAAACATGTTAAAATTTGTTTGACCATATTAACCCATTTGCTTGCTAAATTGAACTATGCTATTATGTGCTTGCTTGAATCAAACAATCCATTTAACTTGTATGGTTGCAAATTGAAGTGACCAACTAAGCTAATTGATTCCACATCTCCCATATTGAGATCCCTTCGACACCCTCACAGGATTTAAACATGTTACCTCCTCTACGGTGAGAATGGGTGCCACAAGATGGGCTACAATTTATTGGCATCTAGAAAAATTTTTTGTACGTTACAGGCAGTACAGAACCATGCGCACCATCCGCGGTGATTAGCTCACGTACGAAATCGAAAGAAAATTTTTTTTTTTCATGCGTCGTGCCTTGGCCCCATGCATGAGCCAATCAATGTGGGTAGTATGCGTGTTTGGCACCGTCCGCGGTACACAAAAAATTTCTCTTGACATTAATATTCTCTCTTATGTGGCTTGGCCTACAACAATTGGAAGACATAGCCCATGCTAGGTAGAGACGGCATCTAGCATGGTTTTGAGTATAGTACTGAGATTCAGTTGAGACTCATTTCATACTAAGTAGGTAGAGGACAAATTAGACTTAGCTCAACCAATTGATAGCCCTCCCTACATGCATGGAAGAGGTTTTAGGTTCAAATTACAATGATTGGGATTCAAATTTCTTTTAAAACAAAAAACAATAGGCCAAATCAAAAACCAAAAATAGATGATGGACTGTACCCAATTTTGTTTCTGTCTACGCATTTTTTGACATAGTTCTGACATTGTCTAGCCTTGTTGATGTTTTGTTGAATTTATTCAAGACCAAACCATACTAAAATATCCGGATTGAGTTTCCACTTTGAAAAGATACAAATTAGATTTGACTTGCTTACACCTTAATTACTCAAGTTCAAATTATTAGGATGCACTATTCAATAACCAAATCTAAAATCCAATTCATCATTATTGTCAATCTTAATCAGACTTGTAGCCAAGATTCTAATTTGTGTTGATATTTGGCACTCCTTGATATAATTATACTAACTCTTTAAAAAATACAGCAAAATGTCAACTTCATCTTCTTTCTTTTGACCCTAAAACATCTTCCCAAATTATGGGGTGGGGTTTGATGGGATACCAATCAGGCAAATTATCTTCCTATATATGACAGTACATAAAAAAAAATATCAACTCTTATTTTTTAAATAATATAAATTATTCAACTAATATATCTAAAAATATTAGTGTAATCTTTTCGATAATTTTCATAGAATTACGCATCAGCAATTGTTTGGGTATTGGTCTCCCGCCAATACATATTTCCTTCTCCTATGGGCTAAGAAGAGACCCAGGAAATGGTAAATATCCAGCATTTCTTCGAGTTGAGATCCTCTCAAATTTAGGGCCGAACTTGATGGTCCAATCTCACCATCACAAGCATCCGATGAATTGTAACACACCGGACCTACACATCATGATCATCATGCAATACATGGATGACCCTGCTTGCAAATCGGACCGTCAAGTTTGCTCCCGCAACTTGAAAGGATCCAAACTCCATGGTCTGCTACTCTCCAGCTTCAAATCCAATTAAATTGAGCTGAAATCCGGTGGGACCAGATAAGGAAATGATTAAAGTAACTCCCAATAGTCTGTAGTTTGGTATGCAGTCCAAATCACAGCGGTTCGCGATTAGCACGCAATTAAGAATGGCCCCTCTTTGATTGTTACCGACAAAATCTCACGACATCCCTTCGATAGATGACTGCTGCTAGCCGTTTGATACAATAAAATAAACATCTTGTCCAATACCATCAAAAGACCAAGACCAACAGCCCTTTTTATGAGCGGTTGTTTGTGTTGGACACCATTAGGTAATCATTTTTCTTGTCATTTAAGTTGCACCTTTTATATCGGAAAAAAAAAAAAAAAAAAACAAGTTCTTGAACTAGATACTAGACCTGAAGTGTGGACCCATGGTTCAGTTTTAGGTTCGAAACCTACACTACAATCAAACTAGTACAGCTCTCCAAACCTCTGATCATAATTCAATCCGAATACTAAACCTAAAAACCCTGTCCTTTTGCACCTATAGGCATCTTGACAGCACCAACTAATGGTATTTAGGCATTTACAACTGTATGGATCTCCTCAACATGTCAAGCAATTAATTGGAAAAGATATGGGAAACAGATATTTCTCAGAATGATCAAAGCATTCTTGCTTGCTTAAGTAGTTTCATTGGAATCATCAGTAGTTGGTCTTTAGAAGAAAAGTGAGAGGCCACCCACTTGAGTTTTAGTAAAGCTTGGAAGGACGAGAGAGTTGGCCCACTACTTTGGACAACAAGGTCACTTGCTACGGGCTGTCAATGTAGTGAATAGGAAAGAGGTCACCCCTTTTTATTTCTTTCTCCCGTTCTCCTCAGATCTTCTCCTCCCGGTACAGTAATTCTTTTGCTTCCATGGTGTCAACCTCCATTTCCTTCCTTTCTTTTGCTTCATCTGTATCTGAAGTGACTGTACTAAAACGAGTGCACGAGAAAGAGAGAGAGAAGAAAAGAGACTCAAGGGGAGGAAGGGAAGAAGCTTTCACTCCCACTGGAAGACAGTGATCGATATCTGTAATTAACTTCTAGCACATCCATGTCCCAAGGTCGCTACCAAGGCATAACGACGTGCCAAGGACATCAGATGGAGCACCACATAGCTCAACAGAGCCGGAGAGACAAGCTGAAGGTGCAAGGATTTGAAGCCACAACTCTGCACCCACTGGACCAGATTGAAGAAAAAATATTAGATCTTGGTACCTATGAGCATGCTAGGACTGGTAACATACTATCAGACATGTTCAGTTTTCCAACACCCAGACTAGCTAACCAGATCTCCGGGATCGACCGCCTACCGCAAAGGCCGGTAGCTGAATTCTCCGGCGAGTGGTATGGGGACAACAGACAAGG
The DNA here is from genome assembly GCF_000442705.2 of Elaeis guineensis. Taxonomy (NCBI): domain Eukaryota; kingdom Viridiplantae; phylum Streptophyta; class Magnoliopsida; order Arecales; family Arecaceae; genus Elaeis; species Elaeis guineensis. The sequence continues at coordinate 123,904,526 of NC_025998.2, forward strand.
GGTGGTGATGGGCAGTAATTTTAGCTCTTTGGGTGATACTGCAGCAGATCCAGCGACGGTGCAACTCTTGTTAATGAACATGACATCTCATGAGCAACACCCAAGGTCTGCTACCTTCGGAGATGGCTCATTTAGTGGGGGAATGGTAGAAAACCAAGGGCTATCTCTATCACTCTCTTCGTCTCTTCACCAACTAGAGATGGGTGGAGTGAGTGTGATAAGGAATTCAAGGTTTGTGAGGGCTGCTACAGAGCTGTTAGAAGAGGCCTGCGGTGTGTGGAGGGAGCAATTGAAGGGGAGAGGGTCAAGAAGGCAAATTTGCTCCTCAAACCCTAACCATAACCCTAGATTTGCAGGTGCTAATGGTGCTACTTCTAGTACTGTTGTTGGGTCTTCTTCATCGCCTAAGTATCTGCCATCCTTGTCTTCTGCTGATAGGTTTGAGTACCAAAGGAAGAAGGCCAAGCTCTTGTCCATGCTTGATGAGGCATTCATTAAACCCTCTCCTTTTCCCTTTCTACTGTCTTTCTCCTATACTTGCAGCCTTTTTATCTTTTTGTCTCTCTAAATCTAGTGGGTTTTTGATTCTTGAGATGCATTCATGGTGGTTTATTTTATTTCATGTTTTTTTTTGTCTATATGGAGTGTTTGTTGTACTTTTCATCTGCTCATGTGGTAGTCAGATTATTATCAAAAGAACGTTCAATGAGAAAAGACAGCCTTTGGATTTGGGAAATAGCTTTTGCTTTTCTAACTCTACCACGATACCATATGGAAAGGTTTGTTACATTTTTTTTCCTGAACAAAAAGGGTCGTTTTATCTGTTGCTAACTCTGGAAAAGAGAGAGAATCGCTCATTGCATAAAAATATCTGAAGAGAGGCCAGTTAATTAGATTTCATCAAGTAAACCCTGGGTCATTGTTGCGTTTTCTTGTGTTAATCATACTGAAAAGAATTTATAGCTAAATATCATAAAAATAATAAGGTAGTATATATCATCGTTATCGTTATAATTATTACATAATCAGTCTATATATTAATACGGAATTATTATTACATTCAGCTTAGTTGAATACAACCTCCAAAAGTGAAGACTTCCCTTGATTTCATGGGTTTCTTCTCTTGTTTTCTATTTGAGCTCCATAAATGAAGCAATCACATAATATAATTGAAACCATCACGACTATTGCATTGAATTAATACAAGTCAATTCATTTGGTCGATGAACTATTGTTTTCTTTTCTTCATTTGATTACAGGTGGATAAGAGATACAACCACTACTGTAACCAGATGCAGATGGTAGTGAATTCCTTTGATTCAGTGATGGGCTTCGGAGCTGCAACACCATATACAGTCCTTGGTCACAAGGCCATGTCACGGCACTTCCGCTGCATCAAGGATGCAATCAATAAGCAATTGAAACAAGTGCATGAACTCCTTGGAGAGAGAGAAGTGGGTAGCACTTCAGGGATCACTAAAGGGGAGACCCCAAGGCTTAGGTTGCTTGAACAAAGCCTGAGGCAGCGTCGACCATATCACCAGTTTGGAATGATAGAATCTGAAGCTTGGAGGCCTCAGCGAGGCTTACCTGAACGTTCAGTGAACGTTTTGAGAGCATGGCTTTTTGAGCACTTCCTTCACCCGTATGTTTATCTTCCATATCTCTCCACAGCATCCACCTCCTAGCATGTTATATTTTTTTCCCGAAAATTTTCTTGCTTATAATCTCTCTCTCTCTCTCTCTCTCTCTCTCTCTCTCTCCTTTTTTTTTTTTTGTGCAAGTGGAGGGAGAGGAAGACATTCCCCTCGTTTTTATTAAGAGATGGTTCTTGCCTGTTATAATAGTGGTGTGCATTCTTCTTTAGTTCTTTTGTTCTCTTTCTTTTGGGAATTGAATTAATAATGAAATCGTTAGAAACTGTTATGCTAAGTTCATCTTCATAGAATATTGTTGCTCATATCTATGTTGACACTTAAGAAGCATTGGTACTCTCTCTCTCTCTCTCTCTCTCTCTCTCTCTCTCTCTTTAAGCTTTAGAATAGATCTCTTACAGTAACTTTAGTCTTCATGGGCATTGTAGTGATAGTACTCTGTGTGTGTGTGTGTGTGTGTGATGAGAGCTGATAAAGAACCAGAGAAATGTCCTTAGGCAATAGCATCAAAATAAAAAGCTGAGCAAAAGCTCGCTTCTTCGTTTCATTTGTTGATGCGACAACAAATAAAATTGTCAGGGCACCATTGAAGGACGTTTTTTTTTTTTTTCATGAGACTGCCGACATGTACGTGGTACGTGAATTGCCATGATCATTCGTTTATTGGATTTTAGGTACTATCATGTCATTTTCTAACTTTCTTGAATTCTTCAGATATCCAAGCGATGCAGATAAACAACAATTGGCAAAACAGACAGGTTTGTCTAGAAATCAGGTTAGTTTTCTTCCTCAAGAAAGAAGCATGACCTTTTTCTCACAGTGAAATGTAGTTCAGAAAATCTCAATTTGCGTACAGAATTCTTTTATTTTGTGTTGGGGGGGGCGGGGGGAGGGGGGGGGGGGGGGGGGATCATGGATCATGTCGACCGAATAGAACACTACATACACCGCTGATTGGCTGTAAAATTTGCAATTTGGTTAAAGTACATGACTTGAAGAATCCTTTGGTTTTATTTTACACTTCCTGGGTGCATGCTTGTGATATTTTTTTTTTAATTTTACTTTTTCTTGGTATTCTTTTCTCTGTATAACTCCTTTCTTTGTTCATCTTTAACCAATAGCAAGAGAAGACTAACCATTATTAAAGATGGAGAAATAGACATAAGGCCAACCATTTCCCCAGAGAAAGAGAAATAATTGTTAGTTGAATATTCAGTACTTTCTAGTTCAAGATCGAGCATTTGAAATTTTCTTTTTTTTTTTCATTATCATATCACATATGTGAATGCTTACCATTTGCTGCTAATAATACATCATCCTTCCAGTAATTGCAACAGTTCAATGGCAATCTTATATTTGTCTATTTTTCTTGTATGCTGCTTAATTGGCTTGTTAATAACTTAGTAGTGTCTGATACTCAATAATATAATGCTAAAGGGGATAAACTAGTAGTACAACGTGACATTGCTTCTACACCAAAGGAAAAAGTTGCATGGCTAATGCAAGACCATGTAAAGCAGCCACTAAGTATAATATGCATGACTGCTTTTTGGTTTGAAAAGAAATTAAAGGAGACCAACCCAGTATATTTATCTAGATTGAAATACTTGGAGATGCACCAACCATGACTGCACTTAGAATGTGATTGTTAGGCAGAAGAGTGTGACAACTGAAGCAATGCCCTATATACTTTAAAAAAAGAACGCAGGAGGCCATAGTGGGGTGTGAGGAGGGTTAAATGCACACGGTCTTACTTTATGTATATAGAGAGGCTATTTTTCTATTTCGCTTGTAAATAATATTCAGATCATAATGAAACAACCTTACTATTGCACCAAAGCCCACCTTTTAATGCAACTCTCATACACTTGTATGTCTAAAGTTTGAAGTTGCATAAACTATAATTGCCGAAGTCCATTGTATTTCTCTCTTGATATCCTTCAAAAATCCTTTGACTCATGATTTCCATTTCAGTCCTAGATTGTGCTCTCTCTTTTTTTTTTGAGAAATATTGTGTTGTTATTTTAATTAGTCTGAGTTAATGGACATTAGTTGTGACTTACGAATCAATCTTTTCCTTGTAGATGTTATATAATTCTTTTTGGAAAAATAGATGGCTTACCACCAAGAATCCCATATACTTACCTTTTTCATGCTTCTAAAACATCTTTCCACAACTACTACGCTACAAGGAGACATCATTAACCAAAACCCACAATCTTGGCAGGTCTCCAACTGGTTCATAAACGCAAGGGTCCGGCTGTGGAAGCCTATGGTGGAAGAGATCTATCAACAAGAGGCCAAGGATAAGGAGGCAGAAGGCAACAAGGACAGACGTGAAACAAGGCCACAGTCACCATCCCACCATAATTCACCACTAGGCCAGGGACCAGAAGCCAATAGACCTCAAAGCCCGGCGGTGGCCACAGCTCACCAATTATCTAACGACGACACCATCCTCATAGGCACCGATGCACCCACCTCTGCCGTGGACCTTTGTGGAGCAGACATGGAACCCATGGATGACTTGTGTGGGGCCGCTGCAGCCACCGCACTGGGTTCCAGTGTGCGTCTTGGTGCAAGTGGAGATGTGTCGCTAACTCTCGGCCTACGGCATTCTGGGAACCCGTCAGAAAAGCACTGGTTTTATGGTTAAGAAAGTTTTGGAGGGAGGGCTGTTATAAAAAAGAGGAGGAGGGGGAGAGAAAGAATAGCAGATTAGCCTTCTAATTACTGTTATTTGTGTTCTTCTTTTTCAGACAATCAGGGAAAGATGTATGTGGGAAGAAATAGATTTGAGAACTAAGAACGCATAAACATGATCACTAAGTTGCAGGTTGCTTAGAAGAGAAAGGAATTGCATGCCACTGATCAACTTTTCGTTTCTTCTTCATTCAGTTATTTGTTTATTCTTCTCCTCCAAATCATCATTCTCTATGAAACCACCTGGTTTCATGGGGATGGTCAACCTCTTTCTGGGGTATGGAACTCAGTGGCCGTACGTGATTGGTTTCTTAATGCTATCATTAGTTCTTGGTGGTTGCTGGGAAATGGCACTTAGAAAATAATAATAAATTATGGTCTTGGAGGTCAATCGCAAGTGTGATAGCTATGTTCCTCTTACCTATGGCCAGGTTAGCTTCCCACCGAGACTATATAAAAACAGCGGTAGTATGATGGCAGCCACCTTGACAGAGAAGTAACAACCTCCTGCCTCCCAACTATATTTCGTGCACGAGGCGGAGAGCAACCTAGCAAACGGTCAAAAAACACATGTTATAATATTATTGTGAGCTTTGCATGCGTCGAAGTGCCCGAAACAACGATGATATGTGACAGAAAGCACAAGGAGGACATCAAAAATGAAAGAAAACACAGAACCATGAAGAAGATCTACATACAAAAAAAGTCTCGCTCGACATCTAAAAGATTATAGGACAGAAAACAACTATAAATATGAGGTTGACTTGCAGAGAAGTGATGTTCGAGGTTCCGGTTTGGTGCACAATAAATTTGGGCACAAGAAGATTAATGTAAGTTGAAAGAATCAACATTGAAAATATATTAATTTACCAGATGTGCAGTAGGTGGGCCCAAGATCTTTTTGTTGCGCTGACAGGTGAGTCAAAGCATTTTCCTCTGAAGAATCATCAACTTCTTAATTTGTACATTTGAGATTTTTGAGAATAATATGGCAAAAATATGTTTAATAATATTAGACTTCCTTTAAAGCCATTTTCCTACACCAGAGATAGTCTAATTTGGGCTCCTCCTCCAAATGGTCATCTTCCCACAAAATCAGCATACGATATGCCAGCTGCAAATGTGCATCATGCATTCATGTGTCATCACCGAATTAATTAACAACAGTTGCAGAAGTTTTGAAGTTTCATTTGGACATGCAAAGGTATCATTCCTACGACTAGAACTTTCTTATGGTGTTGTTCAGTACTGGAATCGCTTCAAGAAAAAATTAAAAAGAAATCACTGCTTTGATCCCTCTTGCTCATTTAGTGGCATCTATCCGAGGTATGCAGAGAATTTATTGATAGGTCGTTCCTTCTCAAGATTAGTTTGGTGTGCTATACTTATGTCTTTCAGTTTTGAAGACTCTCCAATGTTAAGGAGCAACTAGAAGGGTGATAAAGTTGTTTCTTTTGAAAAAAAAATTAATGACTATTCTTTGTTTTTTTTTTTTGGAAGGATAGAAATGATGTCATTTTCAGAAGTTCGCATGTAAATGCTTATAAGATTATTAGCAATGCTCCAGTCATCCATTCTGTCACGCCCCCGACCCGAGATCGCGAGCAGGAGGTCACAGCAACTGCCGCATACTTATGAAGAACTCTCTCCATAAGCATGCAAGGCATCTCATCACGATATCAATGCATCACAGCAGAATAAATTCAAATAATTATTATTCAACTTTAATTCAAGTAATTAAATTAAATATCTTACATTCAATAAAATTTTACTAAAAATAAAATAATAGATTTAAGTTCAATGAATTTGACAATACTAAATCTCGCCTCTAAAAGCTCTGTCTCAATATTTCTTTCCGCGCTCGTAATTAATTATCTGAATCTGAAAAATAGAAAGAAAGATAATGAGCTAGATAGCCCAGTAAGTAACAAATATCTCAACTAGATATTTCAGATATTATATAATTTTCAAGAACAATGCTGCAAATAAATATATTTCATGCTGATTTTATACAAATCCAATCTTTTCAACTATTCACATATCATAAATCCGATTTGATTCAAAACACTCGTAACTCAACAGCCTCGACTATGACCAACGTTTAACCCCCATTGGCGGGGTTCACTGAATACCAGCGCACAACCCTCACTGGCAGGGTCCACTAAATACCAGCACACAACCCCCACTGGCAGGGTCCACTGAGTACCAATGTATAATCCCCATTGGCGGGGCCCACTGAAATATAGTTAGGCTGAGAGTATAAATTCGATCTGTATCAAAACACTTTTGTATCATAACATATCATAATTTTTCACTGAACATGTGCATAATCGACGAACCATAATATTTCAAAAGCACTTTTCTTTTAAAATATAATTTCATAAATCATGCATAATTTTAAAGAATAATTATTTATTTTCAGAATAAATATGAAATATCTCGAGAAGATGATTCATTACTTATCTTTCATAGAGTATTGAATGAACATATCGACTAACTTCTAGAAGATTCTTCAGTGTCTATTATCCAAAATTATATTTTTACATTAATTTTAATTCAAAATTAAATCTAAACAAATCCCAAATCAAAACCTCACTTGGAATTGGACTCTTCCCTAAACTCGATCAAAATCATCAAAATGAAGCCTTTCACTACGCTAATCTTAAAAGGATAACTTTGGAGAGAGAAATCCATCAAGAGAGAGAAACAATCTAGAGAGAGAAAATTTTAGAGGTAGAAAGTAGAGAGAGAAAATCCAATTCTAGAGAGAGAAAATAAGGGTTCAGACTGAAAGAAGAGAGAGAAGGGAGAGAAACTCTCTCTCATTTTTATTTTATTATTTATTTATTTTTTTCTTTTCTTTTCTTTCCCTTTTTCTTTTCTTTTTCCTTTTTCCTTTTCTTTTTCTTTTTTCCTTCCTTCTTCTACTTCTTCCCGTGGCCTCCCCTGGGTGAAAAAAATGAAACAGAGGACCGAATGGTCCCCTCATACGATTGGCCGACCGACGATCGACCGGCATGAGAATGGCCGGCAGCTGGAGGAGAGCGCACCGCCATCCCAAGGGACCTAAACCAGTGGCCAGCGACGACCACCGACATCCGAAAATTAAAAAAAAAATTGAAACCTCTCCCACGATAAAATCCGACGATTCCGATCATCGATGAGCATGCACACCGACACAGGAAGGAAGGAAGAGAAGAGAGGAAGAGAACCACATGCTTACCTCGAGCTCCGACGATCTCTCCAGTGAGGAATTGCAGCGGGCACGATGATAGTTTCCGTGAGCGATTTTCGACGATCTTCACCGTTTCGCTCCAGAATTCTTTGGTAGGAAGAAGGGAGAAGGATCTCCTCCTTAAATAGAGCCGGAGGAGAGGAGTTTGACTCTTCTCTGATGAGGTTGCGGACTCCGATTAGGAGCCGGTCGGGAGAAGAAGACTCCCTGCGGGAGTCTTTTTCATTTTCTTTTTTATGGGCTGGGTTTAAGGCCCAATGGGTCGGATGTTACATTCTTTCCTCCTAAAAATAAATTTCGTCCTTGAAATTTTTCTTACCTGTCACCATTGCATTGGAAGCCTGTGCGTTTTGTTGAGTAAGTGCATAAACTCTTTCCTGGATTTTAGAAATCTGTCCACCATCCTTATTTTGTCCTTCATAAGTTTTTTGGCCAACTTGATTTTCAGTATTTAGCGGGCAGCTAGCAATTTTATGATCTATCTGACCACATTTGAAACAAGCACCTGTATTCCAATGGCAATCCTTGTCTGCATGATTTTTGTCACATCTGAAGCACCGCTCACCATCAATCTGTTGAGTCTTATTATCTATTGCTTCCTTAGCTGAACTTTTGATGTTTTTATTATTCTGCCCTTGTGTATCATTTAATTTTACTCTCTTTTTTTGCTTTCTTTCTCTTTCTATGCATTCTTCATTGACTTCTTTTTCAATTATCAGTGCTTTGTTTACCACATCTGCATAAGTTGTCAATTCATATGGAACCACTTGTTTTCGAATGTCAGTTCTTAGTCCCATCTCAAACTTATGAACACATTCTTGCTCACCATCCACTAATTTCGGAGTAAATTTTTCTAACTCTATAAATTTTGCTTCATATTCAGTCACACTCATACCCTTTTGCTTCAGATAAATAAACTCTTGCTCTTTTTGGATCCTTATACTCCGAGAAAAATACTGATCGTAGAATGCAATCCGAAATCTTTCTCAGGTGAGTATTTCGTCGTCTTATTCATACTTGCGCTATAGTCGCTGACACCAGTTGTATGCTTCTCCTTGTAGTAAATAAGCTGCATATCGAATCTTTTCTTCATTATGACACTCTTGGACAGCGAAGGCCTTCTCCATCTCCATTTTTCAGTTATCAACCTCCAAAGGTTCAATAGTCCCCTTGAAAGCTGGAGGAGCAAGCTTTTTAAATTCTGAAATGTTGTTCCGTTGTACTGGTTGCTCTCCATGTTATGGTGGTGGATGCTGATATTGTTGTGTATCTCATTGTATCTGCTGTTGTTCAAGTATTTGCTGCTGTATTTGTTGTTGCGTTTGTACCATCCCGATTAGGGTCTGCATTAATTGAGCCATATTCGGTTCCTGACGTGCTCTCAAAGTACTCCCATTAGGATCTACGACTCCCTCCTCCTGAGGGGTGCCACTGGTCAGATGGGGAGTGCTACCATCCCGTGGTTGTGATGTCTCTCTTGCAATTCCTTGAGTAGTTCTTGTCATTCTACGGGGAGGCATAATAACCTTGTAGTAGTAAAACCTTATTAAATTCATTTATCTATTTGTTAGAATGGATTTATTATGATGCTCATACTTTAATGTCCTAATATTTCTAATATCTACCCATCTACACTCATACTATATCTAATTCTATATGTCATAATTTATCCACTTATGCTCTGATACCATATTAATTATCACGCCCCTGGCCCGAGATCATGAGCAAGAGGTCACGACAACCGCTGCATACTTATGAAGAACTCTCTCCATAAGCATGCAAGGCATTTCATCACGATATCAATGCATCACAGCGGAATAAATTTAAATAATTATTATTCAACTTTAATTCAAGTAATTAAATCAAATATCTTACATCCACTAAAATTTTACTAAAAATAAAATAATAGATCTAAGTTCAATGAAGTTGACAATGCTAAATCTCGCCTCTAAAAGCTCTGTCCCAATATTTCTTTTCGCGCTCGCAATTAATTATCTGAATCTGAAAAATAGAAAGAAAGATAATGAGCTAGACAGCCCAGTAAGTAACAAATATTTCAACTAGATATTTCAGATATTATATAATTTTCAAGAACAATGCTGTAAATAAATATATTTCATGTTGATTTTATACAAATCCAATCTTTTCAAATATTCACGTATCATAAATCCGATTTGATTCAAAACACTCGTAACTCAACAACCTCGATTATGACCAACGTTTAATCCCCATTGACGGGGTCCACTGAATACCAGCGCACAACCCCCACTGGTAGGATCCACAAACACCAGTGCACAACCCCCACTAGCAGGATCCACTAAATACCAGCGCACAACCCCTACTGACAGGGTCCACTGAGTACCAATGTATAATCTCCATTGGCGGGGCCCACTGAAACATAGCTAGGCTGAGAGCATAAATTCGATCTGTATCAAAATACTTTTGTATCATAACATATCATAATTTTTCACTGATCATGTGCATAATCGACGAACCATAATATTTCAAAAGCACTTTTCTTTCAAAATATAATTTCATAAATCATGCATAATTTTAAAAAATAATTATTTATTTTCAGAATAAATATGAAATATCTCGAGAAGATGATTCATTACTTACCTTTCACAGAGCACTGAATGAACAGATCGACTAACTTCTAGGAGATTCTTCAGTGCCTATTATCCAAAATTATATTCTTATATTAATTTTAATTCAAAATTAAATCTAAACAAATCCCAAATCAAAACCTCACTTGAAATCAGATTCTTCCCTAAACTCGATCAAAATCATCAAAATAAAGCCTTTCACTACACTAATCTTAGAAAGGATAACTTTGGAGAGAGAAATCCATCAAGAGAGAGAAACAATCTAGAGAGAGAAAGTCCAATTCTAGAGAGAGAAAGTAAGGGTTCAGACTGAAGGAAGAGAGAGAAACTCTCTCTCATTTTTATTTTGTTATTTATTTATTTTTTTCTTTTCTTTTCTTTTTTCTTTTCTTTTTCCTTTTTTTTCTTTTCTTTTTTCTTTTTCTTTTCTTTTTTCATTTTCCTTTTCTTTTTCTTTTTTTCTTCCTTCTTCTACTTCTTCCCGTGGCCTCCCCTGGCTGAAAAAATGAAACAGGGGATCGAATGGTCCCCTCATACGGTTGGCCGACCGGCGATCGACCGGCACGGGAATGGCCAGCAGCCGGAGGAGAGCGCACCGCCATCCCAAGGGACCCAAACCAGTGACCACCGACGTTCGAAAATAAAAAAAAAAAATGAAACCTCTCCCACGACAAAATCCGATGATTTCGATCACCGACGAGCATGCACACCGGCACAGGAAGGAAGGAAGAGAAGAGAGGAAGAGAACCACATGCTTACCTCGAGCTCCGGCGACCTCTTCGGTAAGGAATTGCGGCGGGCACGATGATGATTTCCGCGAGCGATTTCCGACGATCTTCGCCGTTTCGCTCCAGGATTCTTTAGTAGGAAGAAGGGAGAAGGGTCTCCCCCTTAAATAGAGCTGGAGGAGAAGAGTTTGACTCCTCGCCGATGAGGTTTCGGACTCCGATTAGGAGCCGATCGGAAGAAGAAGACTCCCTCATTTTTTTTTTTTTTTTTTTATGGGCTAGGTTTAAGGCCCAATGGGCCAGATGTTACACATTCAGATCTAAGGAAAGAACAATAGGGATTATACAAGGCTTCTCCTCCTAGAAGGACAACTTTGCATGTCGGCCATTCAAATGAGAATTATATATGTTGCTTACATTAAAAGAAGAGAATTAAATATGTTGCTGGTAGATGATATTTGGTCCGCAAAAAGGGAGGGGGTGCAGTTACCATTTATGTTCAAAACTTCTAGTGGAAGGTTCATATCTTGCATTGCTTTCCAGAAAATGCCATTTCTAGTGAAGCAGTTGCTACTTTTGGAGAGCTTGCGCACTTTGTTAAAACATTCTTCTTCCAGATGTGCACTTTAAAATGATTCTCAATTGATAGTAAAGGCCGTCTCTATCCATACTCATTAGCTCTATGTTAAATCCTATCCCTCTTGGAAAATTGTTGTAAGTAGCAGCACCTTTTTTTCTCGTCTTGTAATCTCACCTATTGACAGAATAATATAAATAATTCCATGGTGCACAGCAAAATTTGCTTTAAATCACAATTGTTTCAGATCATGGGATTACTTTCTTGAATCTTTTCCATGGTTGTAATTTCATTGTTTTGACATTTTTCCAGAATGAATTGCCTATGGGCTTTTTACCACAAAAAAGTACCACAGTGCTCTTTCTTTTGGCTTGTTTAGGCAAATACCAGAGATTATATTTTGACATTCTTCTCCAGAAGGGAATATTTGGTTTTCAAGTTTGGATTTCCCTCGTTTTTTGATTTACAGCTGGAAAATTGATGAGAATACGAAGCTGATCAAGAGAGAGAATTATGAACTCCAACGATTCTGGAATTGTTTGTGTGGATTAATATGTTCCATGGGCAGCAAAGGAGCAGCTAGCGAGGACAAATACTTTTGGCAGTCCCTGTCTTGACTTCGGATACAACCGCAAGGTTGTAGCTAAATATGTGGCTTCATTTAAAAGAATTGCTGAATTTCATTGATCCTTTTCCACCTTCTTCGCTCTACAAACAGATAATCTCATTTTTTATTTTTTGAATCTTTAGGCAAGATTAAGTGAAGCCCAACGGCTTGTTCAAATCCTTGAACATGATACTATTGGGATTATGTGGTGCCCCATAGTCTTGTAGGTGACCATAGGTGGAGTTGGATCGATAGGCTTTGGGTTCACTAGGACAGAAATGGTCCTAGGGTGGAGACGGTGTATGGTTTTCACGGACTTGAGGTTCTGATGACGAGGACTTCGAGAGGCTTGATTGGAGCTCCGAAGATCTGAGGACATGAGGTGGAGCAAGAAATTAAGGAAGGGATGAAGACTACGGAGAAAGAGCAGCTTCAGCAGAGGAGTCGACTCGGTTCTGAGACGAGTCGACTCGGTTCCAGTCGAGTCAACTCAATCTCAGTTGGAGTCGACTCAGTCTCAAAAGATCAATAGAACAGAGAGTGTTTCTGGCACGGTACGCTGCTAGCACGGTGTCAAGCCGACTTGAGTGCAGCCGAGTCAACTCGAGCTCTAACCGAGTCAACTCGACCTATAAGATTGGTCTTTGATCTTAGGATCTTGGGCTCAGATTTATGAGTTTCAAGGGTGGCTAACTCAAGGGTTTGAATTAGGAATAAATCCAAGGGATGAGAGTATGTGAGACATGGGCTCGATGAGTGCTTTCATGTATTGGGTTTAGCTTGGAGAGTTTTTCAGCTGGGGTTTATTAGGGTTTGTGGGGGGGCATCTCCCTCAAGCCCTAAATGCTTTAGGGCTAGTAGGAGGGAGACTCCCCATCACAGATCTGGGTCTTGGATCAGTGGATGCTGTTCATAGAGATCAGTCGCAGATCTCCTCAGGTCCATGTGGAAGTCATCCAGGGATTTTCATGATGTGGAGTAGTGCCATAGTTTTCAACAATTGGAATCAGAGCCTGATGAATCATGGAAGCATAGGAGAAATCATACAGGGAGAAATATGCGCATCTATTCCACGATAAGACTCATATTCATCTTCATTTTGCTATGGCTTGGCCAATCGAGAGCAGTGGGTTGAAGGTGAAGGCTAAGAGGATTGACAGAAAGAGAGTTTCCCTAGGATGGAAGGTTTTGATGGCAGATTTGCTAGTAGGTTTTGGTGTTAAGGCCGGATTGTATGATGGGCTTTGGGCAATTGGATTCTCTGGGAGATGGACAGTGGTGTGGGGCTATTTGGTATTGAAAAAAGGTTTCTCAAGGGATAATGGTCGAGGGGATGCTGAAGAAGCGACTATACGGTCTTCAAATGTCAGAAGATGGGGAAGTAGTTAGGGTGCATTCAGCTGTTTGATCGGAGCATGGATTTGCTAAGCCTTGGTGGGATGGAGATGGCTGTTTCACGAAGCATCGCTACTGATACATAGGATGGCGTCTTTCTCTTGGATGTTTTGTAGACGTCCACAGAGTACGGAAGGTCCGAAATGGCAACGGTGGCAGTGAAGGTTCAATGGGAGGCGCAACAGGATTGTGTTGAGTAGCTGACCTCGATTTCTTCTGCAAAGGCACCAGGGAGAGTCACGATTCAGGTGGAAGAGAATTGATATAGGTTCAAAGCCAAGGGGTGCAGGGATAGGTGTTTGATTCCAGCACCAGCGGTGGTGATGCATTGTATGATTCATACAGAATTGTGTGTATCGTGGATCGAGGTTCTGAAGAGACTGTATTAGTTGCAGTGATGGCAGCGAGAGAGGATCCGGATACCTATGTAGGGGCGATGATTAGTCCAGAAAATGATAGGTGGGTTCGGTGCTAATCGGGGAATCTGTAGTTCCTTCAGAAGAAGCTGAAGCGATGGTTGGTGTAGGGGCAGGAGAGGATGAAGTGGTAGGGTGAAATCTCCTAGGTTTAATCATTATTTTTTTGAAGAGCTGGATGAGCTCTTTTGTTTCGAAGGTGCCTGCAGGGTGCGAACATATTCGAAATAGTTTCAGAAGGGTCTGAGAAGTGTGGAGGTTCCAAAGGGACAGCGATAGTGTACAAGGTACAGTGACAGAAAGTATTGGGTGGCTGGCCTCGAGATAACTTGGATACAGAGTTGGAGACTTCTATGGCATCAGATGGACTTTAGTTTCAGATAGAGCATTGGACAAAGGTGGCTTCATAATGGAGAGAGTTTTCTTTAGAAAAGTTCATGGCAGGTGATGCTGCTGTCAAGTAGAAGGGTATATTTATCGGATCTGCTAGTTATGGGGTCATTGGATCACAGGAAGGTGGAGCACAGAGGATTAATGTGTCCACATATGGAGGAGGAGGAGCACCAGAGAGAGGTTTCTTTACGGATGATGAGGAAGGCCATGTCCATGGCATAGGCTCTAGGCAAAGAGGTGCAGAGGGAGGTGGATTCTTCCAAACGCTTGGGCAGTGGTGAGCGGGCATCAGAAGATGGCTTAGAGGTGTATGTATTGGAGTTTGATGCTACAGCGGCGATGGAGGACCCGGAGACCTATGAGGAGGCTTCCACTGGCCTGAGCCATAGGAGGGTCGGAGGTAGGGGAATGAAGTTGCAGTCACTCCAGGAGTTTTCGATGCTGCATAGGAGTATATTGTAGGAGCAGCGATGGTCACAGCCAATGGGATAGTGGTGATCGGAGCCACTGAGACAGTGACGGGCAGCCATAGGCTGCGTCGCTGGAACTGTGACTATTAGAGTCACAGGTAGAGCAGCGGTGATTAGAACCGCTAGAGTAGTGATAGGTGGAGTCGCTGGGTGTCGTGACAGGTGGAGTCACCATGGCAATAGTGGATGTAGCTGCTAGATCAGTGGTGGTCATAGCCACTGATGAAAAAACCAATAGGAGAGGTGCAGGATGCAGGATAAAGTTTTCAGCCACAAGGGAGGTGGTGATGGTCTTCCAGATGGCTCCAGGGCTGAGGTATACTGCGATGGCGAGGAGATCTGCACAGTTAGCTTCACTCTAGCCAACACGTGCAGAGGATTAAAGCTTGGTAAAGAGCGATGATCGCCAAGACTTTGAGAGCACTAACATGGAGATTGTTGGGATTTTGTGGTGCCCCCATAGCCTTGGAGGTGACCACAAGTGAAGCTGGATCGATAGGCTCTGGGTTCACTAGGATAGGAGTGATCCTAGGGTGGAGATGGTGTATGATTTTTACGGACTTGAGGTTCTAACAATAATGACTTCGAGAGGCTTGGTTAGAGCTCTGAAGATCTGGAGACACAAGGTGGAGCAAGAAATCAAGGAAGCGATGAAGACTGCGGTGAAGGAGTAGCTTCAGCAGACGAGTTGACTCGGTTCTGAGACGAGTCGACTGTTTCAGTCGAGTTGACTCGATCTCAGTTGGAGTTGACTCGATTTCAAAGGATCGACAGAACAAAGAGCACTTCTGGTACGATATGTTACTAGCATAGTGTCGAGCCGACTCGAAGTTTGGTTGAGTCGACTCAAGTATAGTCAAGTCGACTTGAGCTCTGATCGAGTCAACTCGGCCTAGGAGAAAAGATGTGCGGGTTTTTGATTCTGGTCTAGGATTGATCTTTGGTCCTAGGGTCTTAGACTCGGATTTATGAGTTCTAAGGGTGGCTAACTCAAGAGTTTGGACTGAGAACAAGTCTAAAGGATGAGAGCATGTGAGACATGGACTCGATGAGTGCTTTCAAGTATTAGATTTAGTCTGAAAAATTTTTCAACTGGGATTTATTAGGATTTGTGTGTAGTCTTGGGGTATATAAATCCATGTATTGTAACTTAATATAGAGAGTAGAATACAATAGCTTTTCTCCCTAATCTTCTCTCTTCTCTCTTTTCTCTTGTGCCGCCGCCCCAAGTCTAGAAGGAGCCCTAGAGAGGGGGGTGTCTCCCTCAAGCCGTAGATGCCTTAGGGCTAGTAGGAGGGAGGCGCCCCATCACAAATCTGGATCTTGGACCGGTGGATGCTGTCCTTAGAGATCAGTCACAAGTCTCCTCAGGTCCATGCGGAAGATTCAGAGATTTTCATGGTGTAGAGTAGTACCATGGTTCTCAACAAATATAACTTCCACCTAGCAAATCTAATGTTAGAAAGAGGACTTATTGATGGATAGAACATAAGTTCAATAACAGAGTATTTGGCTTTAGTTTTTATTGGAACCTAGAGCTTTTAGGATGGAGGTGATTTTGTATTGGATTTGAGTTGTATCTTTTGTATGAAAGAATGATTGATCTTGTTTTGTGATGTCAATCTTGGATCATGTTTTGTACATCTTTAAAAAGTATGATCAATTTCTTCCTTCCATCTATCACACAAATCATGAAGCAACATCATGTTTGAAGACTATGCGAAATGCAATCCAACAGTTGATGTCACAAAAAAATACAATTTGAACTCTTTGGTACCCAAACAAGCAAATACCTAATTTTTAATTTACCACATCTTGCTTCATATGTGCTTATTAATAAAAGATTGCTACTATTTCTTGACAGAGATCGAGGATCTATCGATCTTCAAGAACATGCTCTTGCTTGGAATACTGGAAACAATATTTAAAAATAAAAATGGTAATTATATCTGATCCGTCAAATATTCGACCCAATCCGATCTGAATGGGGCAGATTTTATTCGACCTAACTAAACTCCAGAGTGGTCATAGGTTTTAGATAAAATATCCAAAGTGGATTCAGATTGGATACTAGTAATGGTATTAATTGCCCCACTAAAATCCAATCTAATATAATCTTAATTAAATCCTCTTTCTTAAGCTATAATTATTTTAGAATGATTGCATATTGAGTTCTTTATCCGACTCAATCCGATCCAATTCAATCATTTTGTTTATCTAACCCAATTCATACCATCTATTTCACCCGACCCGATCCAATCTGAAGTAGGTACGGGGCTGGTATAGATATAAAATTTTTAATTATGAAGTAAATAAGGATATTAGAGGATCCGATCCATACCCAATACATTGCATCCTTAGTTAAAAAGTCTATAGATTTTTAGATAGAGAGTTTTAGATAAATTAATATAAGCGTATCTACTGAAATGCATGAATGAATGAGCAATTGCACTCATTTACAAATCTAAAAGCACAATGTGAATTCTTGTTGGAATTTTAATAAAATTAAATATATTTTTAATGCTATTAAACATTATATTTTTCTCAAACACAAAATATTTGTCATCTAGCACATATCCAAATGCACATTGTTAATTCTTGTTGGAATTTTAATAAATATTAAATATATGTTGAAGGCCATTAAAAATTTTAGTTATCTCAAAGATAAAATATTTGTCATCTAGCACATCAAACATAAAAAGAAAGAGAGGTGGCTGCAAAAGGATTCACATAAATTAACCAACATGCGATGACTATATCCATCCAGCAACTTCCTCTTACTTGCTTGGAGTTACTTTTATACTTTCACTCATTAAGTATTTTTATTCAAGTCCACATCTAAGTTTATTTAATTTTTTTCGTATCTATTCTCACCACTTTCAGTCATGGTAGTTTTAATATTCTTCTCCTCGTACTATATTTTTCAAAAATGACTTTTCTTACTCAATTATCTTATGTTTTTATTATTATTATTATTCTTATATATATGTGTGTGTGTGTGTTCATACACCTTAATCAATTTTTCATTACTTAGTATTAATTTGTACAACTTCTATGGTTGCTCTAGTAAAATTTTATACTTTAATTATAAATGATCAATAATCTAAATTTAGAAATAATCATCTTGAACATAAAAAAGTCAAAATTTAAGTGAATGATATAATCTTACGAAAATTTAACTTCATGAAATTCATCAAGACTTTGAACTTTTATGAACAGAGTAGAAGCTTTTGCTACATAGCAATGGTCAGAGAGAAACCTATCTATTATAGTGCCGATGTAACTATTGAAGAAGAGTTTTAAGACCACAGAGTAAAGGTAATTCACTAGAGTCCTAACTTCCACTGCTTGAATGAAAAAATAAGTACTTGAGGGGCCATAGTTCTAATCTCAGATCACTTGCACCATGTCAGACCCGAGTAGGTAACCAAGAAAGACATTCATTTTTAACATGCAAATTACGTAAAACAATAACCATCACTATCCAGTAGGATTGCAAGGAAGAAGAAGCTTGCGGAATTTTAAATGGCTTGATTGACACAAATTTTATGAAATGTGAAGCAAGCTTAGGTGTGCTGAGAATTGCCAAGTCCAAATTCAATTAAGATTTCATTTTTAGTTGGTCATTAGTTTTAATGACTTAAGGACTCTATTAATTATTTATTGTGTGTCCTATTCAAATAGAACTCTATCTATTTTAAGATTTGTGTTTTAGTGGATTTTAGTTTCTAAGTTAAGGTATGAGCCAAACTTTCATCCATATGATCTCTATTTAAAGAGACCTTTGGTTTCTCTTTTGTATGTAGAACTGGGTCAAAGACATAAAAAGTGTGTTGGGTTTTGTGGGTCTCTCCTATATGAAGAAAACCCAACAATTAGAAGAGCCCATCAAAGTTATTTTTGGCCCATCAATGATGATATATATATTCATCATTTTACTCATTTAGGGCACACAAGAGGGTGAGAGATAGAAGAGAAGAGGCAGCATTAGGATTCAAAGAAAAAGAAAAAGAAAGGAAAGAGAGAGAGAGAGAGAGAAAAAAATTTCAAAAGTGTTTCAACAAGAAGCAGCTTTGATCAATCTAACACTCAGATGGTCATTCGTGGTTTGATCAAGTTGATTTTTTCTCAACAGATAGAAGACTCATAGCTCTTGACATCCTATGGTTGTTTTTTTTATGCTCTGCTCTAGAAGGCAGTTCTCTATTGCATGAACAAAAATCTCAATTTTGAAGACTATCAGAATTTTTAGCAGAGTGCAGTCATGATCAAGCTGTAAGATTGGAGGGTCATTTATAGTCTGATTGAGTTGGAATTTTGACAAGAGATAGACAACTCACAATCTTCATTCTGAATAGTGGAGATGATTTTTAAAGCTTTGTAAGGTCAGTTTTTAGTTCAAAATCAGTAGCACTATTTTGAAAAAAAAAATTCTGCACTAGTCTTTCTTATTGATTTGTTGGATGAATTGGAGTTGTGTACTCCTTTGATCTACTGAAATAATCTTTTGTAACTCATTTTGAAGTATAGTAGAGATTGTGGAGTGGACTTTATGTCCTCTGATTTTTTTTCTTAGATTTTTTATGATTTTCATGTTAAAATTGTGCGTGTTTATTGTTTTGATTTTGTGGTTATTATTTGTGCTGGTTTGTGTGTTGGAATATTTTCTCCTCATTGGTTCATTCAAGAAGAAAAATTTTTTTTGGAGGTTTTTTAGCACTTATTTGTGCGCTTGTATTTTATTGAGAATTATTTTTCATTTTGCTCTCTCCTAATACAGTGGTATTAGAGCTTTGGTTAGTGTGGATTGGTCTTGATTGAATGATGGAGAGCAATTTCATTAAGATGGTTTGTTTGAATAGCACAAATTACCACATATGAAGAAATTAGATGAAAGATCTATTATTTGTGAAGAAACTGCATCTACTGATATTTGCTACCAAAAAATATGAATCTAAAATTGATGATGCATGAGAATTTGAACATGAACAGGTATGTAGCTATATTTGATAGTTTGTAGATGATAATGTTTATAATCACATCTACAATGAAATACATGCACAGGCCTTATGGAATAAGCTTGAATTGTTGTTTGCTTCGAAGACAGAAAATAATAAGTTGTTCTTCCTTAAGAAGATGATGCAACTGAAATATAGAGAGGGAAGTTCTGTGGCTGATCACTTGAATGAATTTCAGGATGTGATTGATCAATTATCTGGAATAGGTATACAATTTGATGATGAGATTCTTGGGCTTTGCTTGCTTAACACTCTGTCAGGTTTATAGGAGACGTTTTAGATCTCACTTACTTATTCGGCCCCTAATGGTGTTGTGTCTATAGAACTTGCTAAGGATGGTGTTTGGAATAAGGAGACAAGGAGAAAGTCTCAGGGTTCTTCATCATCATAAGCAGAGGTTCTATTTACAGAAAATTAGGAGAGAAGTAAGCAGAAATTTGTGAAGGGCAGAGTTAAAAGTAGAAGCAAGTCCATATCAAAGTATAAGAATGTGCAATTTCACCATTATGGGAAGACGTGTCACACAACAAAATATTGTTACCAATAGAAAAGAGAGACAAGGGTAGCAATGACAAACAAGAAAGAAAAGATCAAAAAGATGATGATCGAGTTGCCACCGCTTCTACTAGTGATGATCTCATTGTTGTTCATGAAGAAGAGAATATTGTAAACTTTACTTGTGATGAGACAAGCTGGGTGGTATAGGCACTGTTGCAACACATCATGTTACACCTCGTAGGAAATTTTTTCAGCTTACACATCTGGTGATTTTGGTGTATTGAAGATGAGCAATGATGTTAAGTCACAAGTTGTAAGTATCAAAAATATATGTTTGGAGACTAACAATGGAGCACAACTGATACTAAAAGATGTCAGACATGCACCAGATATTTGCCTCAACTTAATTTCAGTAGGAAAGCTCGATGATGAGGGATACTACAATGATTTTAGAGGAGGTACATGAAAACTTTTCAGAGGCTCTTTGATTTTGGCTCGAGAAAAGATATGTTTTGATTTATACTGAACACAGACTTCAATCTCCAAAGCTATGGTGAATATCTTAGAGAATGAAGAATCAATAGAGTTATGGCACAAGTGGCTCAGTCACATGAGTGAAAAAGGATTTGACTATCTAGCCAAGAAGAACTTGCTTCTTGAAGTGAAGAGTACAAAGCCGAAAAGATGTGCTCATTGTTTGGTTGGAAAGCAAAATAAAGTCTCTTTCAAAAGTCATCCCCCTTTCAGAAAGTCAGACCTATTGGAGATGATATACTTTGATGTTTGCGGTCCTTTAAAGGTACAATCACTTGGTGGTGCACTTTATTTTGTCACCTTCATCGATGATCATTCGAAAAAACTTTGGGTTTATGCCTTGAAAAGAAAGGACCAGGTACTTGATGTGTTCAAATAATTTCAGGCTTTGGTTAAAAGACAAACAGGAAAGAAGCTGAAGTGTATCTGCACTGATAATAATGGAGAATATAGAGGCCCTTTTAATGATTATTGCACATTGCAAGATATCAGGCACCAAAAGATTACTCCAAAGACACCTCAATTTAATGGCTTAGCTGAGAGAATGAATAGAACATTGATTGAGAGAGTCAGATGTTAGCTTTCAGAAGCAAAATTGCTGAAGTCTTTTTGGGGTGAAGCATTAAATACAGTGATACATGCAATTAAATTGTCACCTAGTGTTCCACTACAAGGTGATGTTCCAGATAGAGTGTGGTTTGGTAAGGATGTCTCTTACGACCACCTTCGTGTTTTTAGTTGCAAGGTATTTGTACATGTCCCAAAAGATAAAAGATCGAAGCTAGATGCCAAGACACGTCGTGCATTTTTCTTGGTTATGGTCAAGATGAATTTAGCTGTAGGTTATATGATCCTATAGAAAAGAAGCTTGTCAGAAGCAGAGATATGGTATTCTGTGAAGATCAAACTATCAAAGATATTAAGAAGGTAGAGAAACTTTCAGGAGCAGTAATAGTTTGAGAGATTTGGATCCAATCTCTTTGATGCCTTTGCCTAATCCAAATCAAAATAATGTAGATGATGTTGCTCAGAATGGCTATCAGCATCAAGATAAACAACAGGACATTATGGATAATAATACCCCTGTAGATGAGATTAATGGTGATCAGTTGTAGGCACTTATTGCTCCACCTCAAAGGTCTATCGGAGATCGACGACCTTCCACTCAGTATTCATCTGATGAATATGTACTCTTGACTGATGTGGGAGAGCCTAAGTATTAATGAAGAGATCATAGAAAGTAACCGAAAGTAATAGTGGATTGATGCTATGGAAGATGAAATGAAGTCTCTGCATAACAACTATACCTTTGAATTGGTACAACTTTCAAAAGGCAAGAAAGCTTTGAAAAATCGATAGATTTATAGGTTGAAGCCAGAAGAGAACTCCTCACATCTATGATATAAAGTGAGATTGGTTGTTTAAGGCTACAGTTAAAGAAAGAAAATTAATTTTGAAGATATCTTCTCACCTGTTGCATGTGTAAATGTCTTCTATCTGAGTTATATTAGGCTTCGCTGTAAGTCTTGATTTGGAGATTGAGCAAATAAATTTCTTCATGGTGATATGAAAAAAAAATTACATGAAGCAACCAGAGGGTTTCATGGTGAAAGGAAAGGAAGATTACATATGCAAATTAAAGAAGAGCTTATGTAGTTTGAAACAAGCTCCAATGCAATGGTACAAAAAGTTTGAGTCTATTATGGAGGAGCAAGGCTACTAGAAGACTACTTATGACCATTGTGTTTTCATGCAAAAATTTTTTGATGATAACTTTATTATGTTGTTGCTTCATGTTGATAACATACTTATTGTTGGTCAGACTGCTTCTCGGAGTGAAAGGTTGAAGCGAGAGTTGAGCAAGTCTTTTGCAATGAAAAATTTGGGGCCAACAAATCGAATTCTTGGCATACAGATTTCAAGGGATAGAAAAGCAAGAAAGCTATGGCTGTCGCAGAAGAAGTACATCGAGAAAGTATTTCAAAGATTCAACATACATCAAGCTAAAGTGGTCGGCACTCCTCTTGCTACACATTTTAGGCTTAGTCACAAGCAGAGTCCTTCCACAGAGAAAGAGAAGGAAGACATGCGGAGAATCCCTTATGCATCTGTAGTAGATAGTTTAATGTATGCTATGGTGTGCACAAGATCAGATAGAGCCTATGCTGCTGGCATAGTCAGTCGATTTCTTTTTGAACCAGGTAGAGAATACTGAAATTAATGTGGTGAAGTAGATCATGAGATATCTCTAAGGCACAGTAAATTTAAAGCTTTGCTTCGGGAATGATGAGCCTATTCTTGTTGGCTATACTGATTCTAATATGGCTAGAGATGTTGACTCCAAAAAATCAATTTCAGATTACTTGATCACTTTCACAAGCGGAGTAGTGGCTTGACCATCGAGACTATAAAAATATGTTGCACTATCTACTACCGAATCAAAGTTCACTCTAATAACTGAAGTATGCAAGAAGTTGCTTTGAGTGAAAAGATTTGTAGAGAAGCTTTGCTTTATTTAGAAAAGATATATATTATTTTGTGATAGTTAAAGCGCCATTCATCTTGTTAAGAATCAAATTTTTCATACTAGATCAAAGCACATTAATGTGAGGTATCATTGGATACGCAATGTGCTAGATGATAAGTTACTAGAACTTGAGAGCATTCAAACCAATGACAATGGTTTTGATATGTTGATAAACACTTTACAAAAAGAGAAGTTCGAGCCTTATCGTTTGATCATCGGGTTGGCGAATATCTCCACATAGTTGAGAGGGGGAGAATTGTTGGGTTTTATGGATCTCTCCTATGTAGAGGAAGCCCAACAATTAGAAGAGCCCATCAGGATTATTTTTGGCCCATCCATGATGATATATATATTCATCATTTTACTCATTTAGGGCACATAGGAGAGTGAGAGGCAGAAGAGAAGAAGCAGCATCGACATTCAAAGAAAAAGAGAAAGAAAGAGGGGAGAGAGAGAGAGAGCAAAAAATTTTAGAGTATTTCAATAGAGAGCAGTTTTGATCAACCTAATAATCGGATGGTCATTTGTAGTCCGATCGAGCTTATTTTTTTTCAATAGATAGAGGACTCATAGCTTTTAATATCCTATAGTTTTTTTCTTATTTCCTACTCTGGAAGATAGTTTTCTATTTCATAAATAAAAGTTTCAGTTTTGAAGACTATCAAAATTTTCAATAGAGTGCAGTCACGATCAAGCTAAAGATCAGAGGATTATTTGTGGTTTGATTGAGCTGAAATTTTGATAGGAGATAGACAACTCACCAATATTCATTTTGAATTGTGAAGATGAATTTTGGAGCTCTGTAAAGTTAGTTTTTAGTTCGAAACTAGTAGCTCTATTGTGAAAAAAAATTCTGCACTAGTCTTTTTTATTGATCGGTTTATTTGTTGAATGAATTGAAGTTGTGTACTCTTTCGATCTGCTGAAATAATCTCTTGTAACTCATTTTGAAGTATATTAGAGATTTTGGAGTGGACTCTGCATCTCATGGTATTTTTCCTCAGATTTTTTGGGGTTTCCACGTTAAAATCATACGTATTCATCGTGTTTGTTATTTTGATTTTGTAGTTATTATTTGTGTTGGTTTGTATATTGGAATATTGTCTCCTCACAGGTTCATTCGAATGGAAGAGATTTTGTTGGGTGTTTATTAGCACTTGTTTGTGCATTTGTATTTTGCAAAGAATCGTTTTTCGATTTGTTCTCTTCAACAAAGCGTGTCTCAAAAATTATGGTGGGAAGAGAGAGAGAGAGATAGAGGTATCCTCTTTGACAAGATATGAGAAAGCTTTTTTATATGGCTTGAGTATTTTTTAATAAAGATTTCTTTCTCTCCTAAATTTATTTTTTCTTCCAATATTTTTTTCTATTATTTTTTCTTTGTGTTTGTTTTGGATCTTGGGCCAACACATTTGATCTACTCTGGGTAGCATCCCATTTTATATGGTATCAGAGCAAAAGTTTTGATATTTATGGATCCACATGGTATCAAAGCTAAAGGTTTGAAATTGATGGCCTATATATTTATGGCTCTACATGTATCAGAGCCATAGGCTTGGAGAGTGATTGAGCGATTTGCAGCTTCGATGAGATTTATTTGGAGCATAATTTTTTAAAGCAATAACTTGAGTGTTGATGGTTTTCATGTTCGTAGGTTGGTATGGTTGAAGAGCTTCTAGTAATTCGCCATATGGTGGTACAAGCATGTTGACTCTTATTTTAGTGATTCAATAGATGAATTATCATGGCAAATGCTAAATATCTTCTCTATTAATATATCCATGCATATAATGCATGACCTTATCAATGTCAATATGGTTATTTTTGCTACTACTATTTTTCATAAGTTGAAC
The DNA here is from genome assembly GCF_000442705.2 of Elaeis guineensis. NCBI lineage: Eukaryota > Viridiplantae > Streptophyta > Magnoliopsida > Arecales > Arecaceae > Elaeis > Elaeis guineensis. Next base: position 123,929,741 of record NC_025998.2, read on the forward strand.
AAGACATGTTATCCATATTGAAAAGCTCTTATTAGGTCTTATTGGAAAGGTTAAAATTTATGTGATATTTTAAATAAATCAAAGACGATGCTAACAAATGAGATTGTGAGAAAAAAGTGAAATTTGAAATCCAAAAAGATAATATAGATTTTTTAAAATTTAATTGATAAAAAAATTATTTTTATATTCAAAATATAAAGAAGCTGAAGAAAGCATAAGATATTTCTATAATAGTTTACTCAAATTTAAGCAATGTGAGGCATCCCAAATGAATATTATCTTAAGAGTAGATTCTAATTCCAGACTTCCTCAAAAATCTTAAAGAGGAACAAAATTAGTTTAAAAATAAAGATTTGAAATATAGAGAACCTGATTAGTTAGAGACTAGATTTGGAGCTTGACAAGATTGATTAGCTTGAGGATGAATCATCCAAAAAAAAAAATTTGGAGCAATAGGAGCTTGATCAAATGGCTACCATATTAAGTCCAGAAGAGATCGAGATTGAAGGATCAGTTGATTTTGAAATTATTTAAGACAAGTCAAAAGATGCCACAGTTAATTTGACTATGGAGATTCGTATCAAGGAGTCAAATCATATGAAAGAGGGAAGAGTCTTATATCGGAGCTATTCAAGAGTTGAACATTTCATGTAGATTCAGTCATGAAGATGAAGAATTGGCTAAGTTTGAAGTAGCTTCGAAAATCAAGCAACATGAAGATATGCTTGATGGAGATGATTCTTTCCATAATGTTCGATAAGAGTTTTGATACATCAATAAATTTTGAAGCTACTCTAAATTTCAAACTATTAGAAAACTCTATATATAAAGATTCGATTCCATATATAAAAGCTAACAGTGCACGGATACTTGAAGCTGCTCAAATAGAGGTATATAAGAATATTTAAAGTTTTATTTTAGTTTTACTTATGTGCAGATAATGATTAATGTTTGCAATTATTATAATCAATAATTTGATACTCATTGAGATAAATTGGATGCTCGAAGGAATCTCGACAACATGACCATGGAGTTAGTATCGCAAAAACTATTGGTGGACATCATCGATTTCAACCTATGCAATGAAGATGACGAGCCAATGAAGAAATTATTATTCAAACTAATAAAGGAGTTCTACCATTCAATTGTTGGTTCAATAAGTTGTTATATGTTATTGTTACTATGGCGATGGTTACTACATCATTCCATGACATTGACAAATTCAGCATTGTCGGCATAAACTTTGCGCTGCAGGAGACTATTGAGATTCATTAACAAATCCAAATCCAACTAGGATTTCATTTTTGTTGGTCATTAGTTTTAATAACTTTAGAATCCTATTTAATTATTCTTTATGTATTCTATTCATACAAGACTATCTATTTAAAATTTATGTTTTAGTGGATTTTGATTTTTCAGTTAAGATTGGAGTCAAATTCCCACCCTCTTTATTTAGAGAGACTTTTGGTATCTCCTTTCTATGTGGAACTAAATAGAAGATGGTGACAAAGCATGTGTAGAAGATTGTGGTGGTCAAAGAGAGGGCTAAAGATGTCCTCATTGGTGGGGCATGAGAGAGCTTTCTTACGTGGCTAGATTATTTTTTAATAAAGATTTTTTTCTCTCCTAAACTTATATTTTCTTCTAATTATTTCTTCCCTATTATTTTTTTGGATATTTATTTTGGATCCTGGGCTAGCATGTTCGACCTACTCCAGATAATATGCTGTTATACAAGATGTTCTATGGTTGATTTATGTTAGTTTGTACATGAGTCGATCTATGCCGGTATTGTTATTGCAAGAGGAAAGAAAAATTGACCTATAGCAGTTTGTTTTGTTAATTGGTCTAACATATTGATCCAAACCTAGAAAGATGCACAGAACCATCACCTATATGGAAAATTATTATTTGCAGAATTCTTTTGCTATGCTGAGGTTTGAAGTTAAAAAAGTTTGTAGCCCCACAAGATGACAGACCAGTCATGTCTTAGTATGATCATCCAAGGTCCAATATCCCAATCCTACAAGCCCTTTCTTCTGTTTGCATAAAGAGGGTGGTGTCCAGCAAAAGAAAAGGAATTTGTCATACATAAGCAAAGGAGGGGAGTCCTTGAGTAACCTGAAGCAAGCTAAGACCCGTAATATCTTTGAAGTATCCCATTTACATGTCCCTAGCATCATGAACACGCTGCGGCCAATATAAATATAAATCATAGCAAATATAACATCTCATATATAACATGACAAAGTATTGGCTTCAGCAAAAGCACAAGAATTCCCTTTAGATTAGTTCAAGGCATGTAAGCACGTAGAAGATGTCAGGAGCTGATAATCGTAACCACAACAGAGCCTTTAACAATTAACATACAGGTACGATGTCATCTTTGAGCAACTCTGGATCAAGGCCTACCGAAAAGTGGAAGGGATCTTGAAGCTGCACGATATCCTTGGTATAAGGTGTTTAAAGAAGTACTGAATAAGATTTTTATTCTTGCTGATGAGGTGATAGTCAATTTCAATATGCTAGGACTGCATGTAAAACACTAGATAATCATATAAAACTAGAGATGAATAAATTATTGACAGTCAAAACAACCTTATTCACCACTAGTGCATGCAACCCAGGCTGTCCATAAGCAGGTCCTTGCCATAATAAAATTGCCTGCAGGTTTAATACCTTCTTGGTTCAGCAGCAGTTGTTGATTCAGTGCAGCATACCCTCTCCCATATGCGGAGCTATAAAAGCAATCACTTCCATCGAATACTTTCTGGAGGCAATGTGATGCTTCCGGATGACTGTTTTCCTACCAGATGGTTGCGACAAGGTGAGATGTGGATATAGCAAGGCATTTGCATTTGAATCTTAACACTGCCTGTCTACTAATCTCATGGGTCGGTCTCCTGTAACACCAACAACATGAGCAGCAAAGGCACAAGTGGATGCTTGATGGCTAGGGCAGTATGAAAACCATGCAAAGAAGAAAGAACAAAAATACAAAGGAACTCATCAAAACATAGAAAAGCTGAAAAGGATTCCTAATTGCAATAGACATCATACAATCACTATTTTGAGAGGGACCTGTTCTTAATCTCTCACTCCTGTCTCTGTCATTTTATTTTCTTTTTTTTTTTTCATCTCTTCATACAACCTTGTTGGTGTTGCACCTCAACATTAAATGATTAATGAGTAATCACAGTTTTAACCTTCACGAAGTCTGCTCTTATGGTCCTTTTTGGGTAAAATGAAGGCACTGAATATCCTTACTCTCTCATAAACAACAATCTCTAAGGATTCCATTTTTTTAACATTAAGATTTGCCTATACGGCATTGCAAGTAACCTTTACATTTGTAATTTCTCCCTCTGAAACCCTGAGTTTTGTCAAGGCAACTGTCCTTTGTATATGGGCAATTTTTATATGAAGTGCACTGTCCTAAAAAGAAAATTCATATGGTATCTTCTCACTAGAATTTTAGCATCAGTTCTACAACAAGGAAGCTTAAATCTTTGAATTTCCAGCAGAAAGCGATAGTAATTCGATTGCACAAATCCAGATCCTCCAATTTAATGTATTCTCCTTTATTAATATTATAGTTATGGATCCTGACTTGCAGGTTATTGATGTCCCAGAGTAAAGTTTGGGTAAAAAAATCTAAGTAAATTATATAAGAACTGCATTCAAGGAAAGGTTATCTCAATTGTTTACAATGTTATCATATGTTTGCATCCCTTGCATATTTGGAATCCTGGTACACAATGCAGTGTATTATATTATGGTTTATCCATGGTTTTAAATCCTGTGGGACAGAAGTATCCGGTTTCTCCATGGAATAAGATGCTCCATTGTCCCGTTCTATTCCAGCAGCAGTCCCGATCATACGACCCAATAGATATCCTCTATCTTTTTTTTTCTTTCTTTTTCTTCTACCTTCTTTTCTTTCCTTTTCATTTTCTTTATTTCCTTGTCCCTTCATTTTTTTCTTCTTTCCTTTTCCTTCTTCCTTCTTTTCTTTTTCTTCTCTTTTCCTTTCTTTCTTTCATTTTTCTTTTTCTTCTTCTTTTCTTTCATTTTTTCCTTTTCTTCATCTTTCCTTCCTTTCTTTCCTTTTTCTTCTTCTCTTCCTGTGTGGATAAGTTTCGGAGTCCCAACCCTATCGCGGTCCCGTTTTCTCACAGGAACAGGACAGGATAGTTGGGACACCTCCTATCTCGCTAAGACATAAAACCTTGGGTTTATCTAATCCTTGAATATATGAATTAAATTTATTGCACAACATCATGAACATTGATGTGGCCAGGGCATGAATCTAACTTAATTTTTATGTGCATGAAGGAAATGCAACAGATCATATTGCAATTTACATAAATTCAAAGCCAAATACAAACATCTAATGCAGCCACATGGTAAATATAATACATCAACTTAAAATAAATTAAAGCGAAAGTTCGGTTTTGCCAGTCCGGAATTCAGGGAATTTTTTAAGTAGCATAGGAACAAAGACAAACTTAAGACATTTCTCACAAAGTCAAAAGCAACAATCCATGAAAATCCAGTGCGATGTAACAGAATACATACCTGACACTGTCCACCAACAAAACAGTGTACAGTGCATTAAAATCTAAAAGCATCTCTCTCCAATCTTCAAATCTCAATAGAAAGTTTTTCTTTGTTCTCATGCCATACATTGCGTAACTGACATTCTAGCAATAAGATGGACTCGTTTCTTTCTTCTTGTCCAACTCTAGGTCAACTTCTATCTAATTGTGCAAGGTTTCCCTGCTGTTCAACATATGGCCTTATGAAAGTCCTCCTCCACCAGACCTCAAAGGCTCTCTGAAGATTTGGGCAGTTATCGCCAACCTTTAAGAAACTTCCCAACCATGAGAGCAAAATATTTTGCTGATCTTCCAAAGGAAGTGTAAGAATGGTTTGACCAATTCCTTCCTCCACAACCTTTCGATCAAATGATCTACATCCATGCTGTAACCAACTGTAGTCATCGATAAGTGGCTGCAACCAAACATGTAACAGCTGCTGGCGGGTGTCCTTTGATGGAAGCATCTCTCCTCTTCCAATTGCAACAAAAAGCCTAGCTGTGATGGAGCTCACTGGGTGACGTGACACAATTGGTAACTTTGAGTGTAATTCAGCTAGCTCATTCTGGCTACTCCACATCACTGCAAACTCACCTGCCATATGCCTGTCAGCCAAAATCTCAACTAGCCAAAGAAGATTATCTGCCTCTAGAGCTATCCGCCGAACAACAGGATCTTTGCTTTCCAAAGATTTATCCACAAAACCAGGTTCAGATGCTTGTCTTAAAAGAGCTAATAGCGAGTCTAAGCAGTTCTGACAAGAACCATTTAAAGTTTCAGTGCATATGTCTGCAGATCCATTGGTCCAAAGATTATTTTCCTTAAAAAGCTTCAACACCAAGGATTTCGTCTCTCGGCGACCTCGATCCTCATTGCTTTTGAGAACCAGCTCCAATACACGAGTAAGTGTATCATTAGGAGGATTGGAGATGTCAGAAGCTACTCGTTTCAGTATAGGATTGACTCCATACTTATCATTCTGAAGGTGTCGGATAGATGTTACCACATTCTCTTCTTCTTCTCCAACCCAAGGAACTGCTTCCAGATAATCTAAGCATGACTTGACGCAGGAACGGTAGCCAAGTGATTCTGCAACCTGCAAAATTTTGCCTCTAATTATACAAAAAACAAATAAACTTCTAACCAAGTCCTTGGATGTTACTAGAACAATTAAGCGAAGCATAGTGTGATAAGATTGAGCGGTAAAATATTTCAAATTTCTCAAATGGGAGTCTTTCAGTGCCATGTTATGTGATTAGTTGGTAATAACAGGAATAAAGAGAAACATTGAAAAGAATAGCTATCATATGAGATTCAAAAATGAGGAGAAAAAGATAAAGAAAGCTGCCTAAAGATGAAGCACATGAATGGAGGAAAAAACAATATATGCAAACTTAAAATCCAATTACCTTCTTATAGAGACAAACCATTTAAGTTGTACATATTTCCATATTTTCTCTTGCAAGTTGCTTGTTTTATTACATTTAATTTTAAATACTCACACTCTATATCACTATAATCACAATTAAGGAGCGTCATCCTATTTATTTTGGTTTTAATTTTTACTTAAGGATATGTGACCTATCAGATCATGCACTCTGAAATCCTATCTCACTAGTTATAAATATTGGCTACTCTCTGTTTAAGTTTGCTCCCAGATTCAAGTTTTATTCTTTAAGGGATTGTCTATTTTTTCCATCACATATGACCATAGCATGCACTTCATGATTAATTTGAAAAAAAAATGTAACTTGAAGCTATAACAAATGCTTTTAAAGCATATTTACCCAAGCCACTTTGGCATGCTATGTCCTGCTGACCTCAGCTTTGGGTGGACATATCCTCTTAACTTTTAGCAATTAAATCTATAAAACATCTCCAAGTCTTATCTTTTTAGTGGCTGTCTGTTACTTTCCATCACATACGACCATAGGATAAAAATAAGCGTTCCATGACTTGATGGTGGAAAAGTGCAACTTTAAGCTTCATTCAAATGCTAATCCCTGCTGATCTCAACATTGCATATATCCTCTTCAGCATTTAAAGATATATAATTTTACGCTCTTAGAGACTTGTGGCAATCAAAATGACAAATGGCACGTATTATCTCTATGTGAATACCATCCATTATATACCTTTACTTTTATGGGGTAGCACTGGGATAACGAGAATGTGAACTTAAAGAATCATACGCACATCATGTCCATTAGGTCTCTTCTATCATAGTAAATGGTGATACAAGAACTATATTAAATTTACTTTTTTGTTTTAGAAAATCTTAAACTCTTTAGTACTAGTCATCCACTATAAAGATATCTAAATACTACCACATTTCTACAAGTGAAAAGCAAAAAAAGAAACTTTAGCCTCCCAAAGTGCAACATTTCTCAAAACTACTAAGACTAAATATACCATGTTTGGATAATTTAAACAAAAACATGATACTGTAATGTTAAACTATTTGATACCAAATAATAACCATCAGTTGAAATCAAATTATTAAAATTTATCAATTTTATATTCAATAATCTTGACTATATGCCTTTGCTGCTGCAAACACAGAAATCACATTTAAGGATCAAAAAATTGACAGATAATGACACATACCAGAAGGTAATCTAGTATACAGAAATGGATACAGAATGTAAACTGACGATTAGAAGCATCAGAGACTAATTCTTTTCTTGTAAGTAAATAATTCAAACAGCATCATATCTGAAAAAAACCTTTAGAATGCAGAGTATACGTGGAACACTTTGCTTGATCAATCTGTGCTTCACTTCTTTAGAGTACATCAATCCCACAGTCTCAACATAAATCTCCACATCCTCACAGTCCATTATTTCAATATATGGTACTGGAGACTCTGTAGAGAGCTTATCTGCGAAGAAGCTGCTATGTTCTGCAAGAATGTTCCTGTGAACACTCATTCTCACAACAATCCCTTCCTTTCCAAACAAAATGACTTTCAAATCGCTGGTCTCAGGCTGACCAAATCCAACACGTATCTTTCGTTGTTGGTTCTCACCATTTGATTTTGGTGGCCTCTCAGGAGCTTTTGTTGGACTTGCAGCAGAAGCATCCAGGGTCATACATCGCTGATCATCGGAAACAGCCCTAGATTTTAACTGGTTAGAAAGTGGTATCTTTTCTGTTGGAGGTGTTGAAGCCTTCTGAACTGAAGGATCCTTCAATGGTGGTGGTGACCCTTTTTGTTTGCTTTGGTGATTATGATTTTTGAGGGTCTTTTGAAGTACAGCAGGGGAAGGGCAACACCAGAACCCTTCTGGAGTCACTGCAATGGGAACATTTCTGATCTTTGTCTGAGCTGGGTCAAGCCTTCTAACTCTAAAATCAGCCATTCTAAAGCTTTGCTCTACTTAAATTTCAGAAACTAAAATTACTCAGTCAAAGGACAAAAAACTGCAAATCCAATCTCCCCCAAAGCTCAATTTCCTATGTAACTACAAATTGTGATTCTCAACAGTAAGAACAAAAACATAGACCTGCACAAATGAACAAAAATTATATATCAAGAGATTTTAGTCCAAACTCCATGAAAGCCAACTTTAGTCTTTCATAAAACTATACCAGAAAAGGAAATCCAAGGAAGAAATCACGTCAAAATCAAATCACAGCAGACCCAGTTGCACAATATGAAGAATATAGATTCATAGAACACTGAACCATGCTTTCCTTTAAACCTCAGCTTGATATCCCAAAAAAAAGGGAAAGAAACACATTCAGCACAAAAAATCAAAAGACAAGCATTCAAATTCAGAACTTAGTAGAAATATACTTTGATTCTATCTAATTAAAACCACTGGCTTCTAATATTTGTAAAAATGCAGATCACCAGTGCCTCTGAAAAAATAACTTGAGCATTTCCATTTATCCACTTCCTTTATCAACACAACCATGAACCGTATTTCACTAAAACAAGTTCAAAACATTCAAACTTTTAGAAAGTTAGATGTAGATCTTTCAGAAAAACCCTGAGAAGACATCAATTATAGAAAAGAAGTGTATAGAACAAGAGAAGCATCCTAATCCAAAGAATCCAGAAGCCGAAAACACTAGAAACACCAGAAGAAAACCTCCCAAGGTTCCACCTTTATATCCTCAAACATCAATTAGAGCATGAAAGATAAATTAACAGCAAAATTTATCCAAATCTAAAGAACCTCGAAGCCAAAAATACTCGAAGGATATCTTCAAACATCAATTAAGCAAGAAAGAGCAGCGAACAGCAGAGTTTATCCAAATCCAAATAATCCAGAGGCCAAAAACACTAGAAGCCGCAGCAAAATTCCAACTACGAATCATTTCAGTAAAGAAACTGCCTCACATGAAGCCCTCCTTCAGCCCTTCGACCACCCCGCCCCTTACTTTCACCCCATGCCTCCCTCTTCTCGATTGTTTCGAATTCTAATGATGAAACCGACCTCCGATGTCAAGCATGAGGGCAACCGCTCGATGGGAGTGATCGCAGAGGGCAATGATGGGTGGGTCTTCAATGATTTGCCTCCAATTTAGGGGAGGAAAAAGAGAAAAGGATGAGAAGAAGCAAAAGCCGTTAGCTTTAACAGATAAGAGTGTCGCCACTTTTTCGATCCAACATATTCCAAGCCATCATCGCCTGTGTCTTTTAGGTCCCCTTCACTTCGCTCTCTCTCTCTCTATCTCAACTCATTCTCATATACAACTATGGTCTCTCTTCGCCAGAGAGAAGAGTCCCACTCCCCTGTTTCAGATGGCATGGTATTTCCAGAGTGCCCTGCTTTGAATAAAATTAGAGGAGGATTTAAGGGTTTTGGTTGGGCTTTGGACCTAAAAAATGAAGAAGAAGAAGAAGAAAAGAAATGAAAATGTCCCTTCGATGAACACTATAGCATTCCCAAAATGTTGGGGATTTAAAGATAAAAAGTACTCCAAATTGTGCCAAAAATGCGCCTTCCAAAATGCTCACGCCCAAATAAAATATAGGAGGATTGAAGTGCTTTGATTGGAGGTAAAACTGCAACATCTCCAGAAGGTTTGCTACTTTCTCCTGAATGAGGATAAGTTTCAAATTAATCTAGTGCCTTGTGCATGCTTGCTTGTTACTTGGACACCTCCTTAGATTTTTGTAATTCTTATTTTTTATGTGATAGGGGTATAGATAATGGAGATATCTCTGTGGCTAATCTCTTTATTTTCGATCCATAGATCTCAGTAAGGGCAAGCAAGGCATGGTCTATTCTCTTGCATGAGCTTGTTGTTATTCTCAATAATACTGAAATGAAATTGCTTTGCTAGGTGTCAAGTCTATTCAAATTCTATGGTAACGTTTGGGAGCTGTGAAGCATCCATTAAAAGAACGGGCCAAAGCACAAGAAGTGGTTGCATCAGAATGCCAAAATAGATATCAATTTAACGTAAATGTGTTTCACCTTCGAGTGGCAACAGGCGAGCAACACTGGCGCTCCATGGCTCCTTGTTGCACGCGCCCGTCCGTTGCGCGCTCATGCCGTGCTGTTTTAGACTGCGGCCGTCGCTGTCTCTCGTGCCACGCGCGCGTGGCTGCAGTTCTCAAGCGCACCACGTGGGACGGCAATGCTCGGGCACGCTTCAGACCCTTCCCTTTATCATTTCTTCAGGTTCGGAGAAGGATTTAATAAAGAACTTTGAAGAGGTCAAACATGTAACTATTTCTGGTTGGTCGTATAAAACTGGCACTTGCTTCTTGGAAGTTGCAATAATGCGTGAGTTAAATTAGTGGCATATATTGAGATGTTGATTAGAGAAACATCAAACTTTCTTAGGGCAATGTGATGGTAATGTGCTACTTAAACCTCTCTCAAGGAAGGTGCTTTGAAGATGGATGCCAGCCAACCAAATTAACAATTGTTGGCATGTCAAATATCAAGCACTCACCAATATAATGTGCAATATATCTTAATTATCTTGAGTTATTTAAATTTATTATAAATTGATACATCTTCTAATATGTATAATGATCGATATTCTTCAATCTATCTTGAATTGTCCTACATAGGATTTTAACTCTAGTAAATTAATGCATATAACAATTGTTGGTCTTTTTTTTATGATGTCAACTAGGATTTAACACCTAGGCATGTCTCAACTTTCAACTATTCTAAAGGTTCTTTAGCCTTCAAGTTAAATACGAGCCACCACTAAAAATAGTCAATATTGCCCTTCAAAGGCTGGCCGAAGTTACCTTTTCATTTGGAGAGAGATTTGTGCCCATATTCCTATAGTACTAGCTAATGTGAGATGGATGATAAGAGAAAGATAGAATATGGATGTAAAACACTCTGCTATCTGATAGGAAGTAGAACACCACTTTGATCACCAAGCCATTTGGGAAGCAATTAGCTGAGAAGGTCCTAGTGATCATGGTTCCACAGTATGATTCCCCCAATGTAAAGATCCAGAGAACCACCTACAGCCCAAGGATGAGGTTTCAGGATTTGTATAACCTTTTCAAAGGTGAGCCTACTTAAAGATAAGATGGTACTTGGATCCAAAGACTTAGTTCTCACTTGCAAGTTATCCTATATATCTGAAAGGTGGTTTAGGGTTGCCTTCCAACCAAGAATATCCTAAGTAGACGAAGAATGAACATCCTCTATATCTGTCCTCGTTGTGATGCAGAGTCTGTTGAGCATGCTGTTTTTCAATGTGAGAGGGTAGCATGTGTGGAGACTAGCAAGTGCCCCTTTGAAGTTCCTTCGGTCGAAGATCCTTGTTGATATCTTCCTCATGCATTTGAGGAATAGTGCCAATAGATCACAATCCAGGGTGACTGCCATTAAGGGAGCTTATATTGCATATCATATTTAGCTAGCCATGAATGTCTAGATCTTTGAGGGCAACAGCATCCATCGAGGTTTACAGTGAAGAGAGCTATGGTTCAGGCCACGAAGATCACCCACTCACATCATACTAGAGAGCCTATGATAGCTCGGAATACCTAGGATCTACAGCTCCTGTAATGATTCAAATGGTGTTCTTCATCTAGGAGCCCCCCTCCTCGAGCTTTCTCAAGATTAATTTAGATGGCAGCATGATTGATATGGATAGTAGAGATAGAGATAGGTTTGTAATCAAATTTTTAAACTCGAGATTTGTGGTAGCAGGTGGGAGTCTGATTTTTGGCACCTAAGTCCCAAGGGCAAGATTGAAGGATGCTTAGGAGGGCATGACCTATGCATAGCATGTTTTGAGGGCCGACTCCATCCTTTTGTAAGACAGTTCCGCAACTATGATTAGATGGATCCAAAGATAAGATAGGAGGCTGGCACACACCCCCTACTATAGGGCATATGGCATTTGGTGAGGTGGGCCCCTCCTTCATTGCAAGGTATGTCTATTTAGAGGTGAATTGGGTTGTGAATTGGATGGCTTCTTTCATTGCAAAGCACTCTAAAGAGATATTATAGACCAATTCTGAGTCTACTCTAAGAGCCTTTAGAGATTTTTTTTTGGATGTATTCATATGAGAATTGTGTGAATGACTCACTTTAGTAAAAAAAATTATTAAAAAAAAAGCTTGAAACTAAAGAGAATTTTTAGACCTTGACAATAAGAGCTTGATAAGATTTTTAAGAGTTCCATTTCTCACGTACACTACTTCTCTTATATGAAGCTCTCTTACTCTAGAGAAGATTTGCTCCATTAATTTTTGCACTTAAGATGAGTTTTGGCCAAAGATAGGAGGTGAGCAAATTATATCCTAAGTGCAAATTACATTAAATTCTTATCTTGTTTGGCTGCTTGCTTAGGTTGTGGGGTTAACCTAAGGTGATGAGTAGAGAATAAGTGGTAGGAGAATGAGAACTTTTATCATTGGATAGATGAAGGAGTGAAGGAACCTAAAACATTGGAGCACTATAAATCTCATTTTAAAATTGATATGTAGTCCCGATTTTTCATGATCATATATTGACGGTTTCATTGAGGGTACAGATTCTTCTTTTCATTTGCAATGTCTTTCTTTGAATTAGTTTAGGGGAGAATTTATCCACAGAATATGTTATAAGAGCATCCAAACAAATGTTAAGGCTTTTGGATTACTGGACTAATATAAGATTTGATATGATATAGAGCCAATTCTCATTGAAAATATTCTATGAAAAGAGATGGAATAAAATTATTACTTTCACAAAGGGGAACTTATCAAAACATTTTCAATTCAGCTTGAACCATAATAAAGCAACCACTTAGAATTCTAACTTAATTTTTCTTAAGAAAAATGAGAAATGAGAATAGCTATTCCAAATTTTACTATTCAACAATTGAATGGGATCTAGTGCCTAAATACATGATCATGGAGCTTGTTGCTGCAAGTCTCTAGACTGATGTCAGTTGCCCGCTAACTTGAAGCTTGGATCTAGCTGATGAGAAGCTTTCTCTTGAAAAAATCTGTTATGAAAGTCTGCACGTACCAGAGGTGCTCCGGTGGAGGGTCGTCTGATGGTTAAATTAGTCAGAGCTTGAGAACAAGAAAGAAAAAATGAAAGAGATGGAGAGTGAGAGAGTGAGCACCATTCTCTATGGGTGTATTTGCTTGCTTACCTTAGGATCCTCTGGTTATCTCTTTAAAAAAAAGATAGAGCTGTTGATTGTTATGCCTAAATCTAATATGCCACTAGACCCTAATGTTACAGATTGTTAGGCCCTAACCGGTTTGACCATTAAGATAGAAAATCCATCCACTAACCTGCAAATCATAGTTGTTAGTCATAGATGTCAGTTGTCCACGTTTTGAAAATCATTTGAAGATTTCTGATAATCTAACCCTTCCATTAGGATGGCTAGTGTCTTGAGGTCGGCATAGAATCAAGGTGTGGCCTCGGTTCAAATCCGAGGCCAGTTGAGTGCATAAGATGTCATAATCCTTAAGGTGGCATGGTTCGATATCTAAGTCGATTTCTAATGAGCTATAGTTGGTATCTGTGAGATCAGTGTTCAATTGATGATGGGATTGGTTGTTGCCTAGGGTGTTGGCTTGTACTTATCTCCTCTTAGGCAAGATCTATGATATGGTTTTGATCACCTTAGTCTCAAACCGAAGTGCTCCAATTAGTCAAAAATGGCTCCTTTAAATGATTCATATCCTAACACTATCCTCCTACTCCCAAGCCCGAAGTGGCTTGCTGACTTTAGATGATGGAAGTAGTTTATCGAGGGAGCCATTTTTTGGTCATCGAACATATTCGAGGTTGACTTCAGGTTGACACTAAGACTTGTGCCGATATTACTATTTAGAATGTTCTGGGCTCCAGCTTCTAAGGTGATGCTTCAAACGAAGTGCCATATTATGGAAGTGTAAGAATTGAGGTGGCATATCAGGATCATTTAAATTATTTGACTTTGAGGATCCCTCAGTTGCTATCGTGCCGTACTCGAGGCTAACACATGGCACTGCACATGTTTTCCATAATCACTATGGGTTATTGTGCTGATCGGAGGTTGACATGTGTCAACATCTCAGGTGGATGCATCAAACCATCGGATTGATCCAAGCCATTGGTGTGGCCATAAATACCAACACTTCTCTGCTTATTCTCCACCTTCCACTATTTCCTTCTCCAAACGCTCTGCTTCTATAGCCACCGGGAGGCTTCTTTATAGCCGTCCGCCACCCATAGAGCTTCTGGTGATTGTCATTGAGATTACTGTCCACCATCTAATGGGTCTTTCTCAGCTACTTCTTTCTTTTCTGCAGCCTCCTAGTCTTCTCTTGTAACTATTTAGAATTTCTCTTTTCGGGTCTTTCATTTAGGTTGTTCCCCCCTTGGCTCTTTATTTGTCTTTATATTTTCTTTCTATTTTTGCCTTCTCTTCGATCGAAATAGAATCTGATGCCAGTGAGATCCAAGGAGGAAATCTTCAGATGGGCTAGGCTGGGCTCTCAGTCAGTCCATCCTCAGGTCAAGTCCAAGGTAGAACCCCAGGTTGCTATAGCCTTGGACCCCACAGCTCAATCTAAACCATCTAGTTCAGATGCCCCCCAGTATGGATCGGAAGCAAAGAGATCTATCCTTACAGAGTCTGACCTAAAGAGGATCCAGACTCAGTATTAGTTTTTTGACCGATTTCAGTTGGAACTACCTGATCGAGCTGACTGAGTGATTGATGCTTTCGAGGGGCACCTCACAATTTACAAGGAGTTCCTCAGAGCCAGACTCCAATTTTCTCTTCATCCTTTTATTTTCAATCTCCATGACTTTTATCGACTCATCCTAGTCCAGATTAGTTCGAATGATATTCGGATAATTGTAGCTTTTATTGTTCTTTGTATTCTGATTGAGACCAAGATGAGATGCTTGCAATTTCAACATTCTTCACTTTGAAGAGGCACTTTCGAAGTAAACACTACTGGTACTTCACTTCTTATGGGAGCTATGCTTTGTTACAGGGTTGCCTTTCTCCATCCACGACTGAAAAAGCCATTTCTTTATCATCTCTTCTGATCTCCTATGGGACTTCAATTGGATCTGGAGGCACCCATAACCTCCTGTAATAAGTATGCCGAGCCGCTCCCCGAGGACAAAGAATATCTCCACAAATTGCGGTATATGGAGATCCTCTATTGGAGGAGCTCTTGTCCGAGTAGGCTTGGTACAATGCCGGTGCTAGCTCCATCAGTCCTTAGGATATGGCCAACCTCCAGACTTGAGCTTTTTGTTTTAATTTTACTTTCATATTTGGTTGAATACTAATTTCTTATTTGCTATTGCAATGATAAGGCCGACCTTCGAGTCGCTGCGATCCACCCTAAAGAAGAGATCAGGCTCTTCCGATGGTGAAGTATCGACATCAAGAAAGAAGCTATAGGTGATTGTTCCTCCACCCAAGCCAGCGCCAACCCATTGGTCCTCCAGCAATGAGCCGCTAGAGATTGATGATGAACTGGGGGTCATTCCAGCAATGCTGCTGAGGTTGGCTCTACCAGCTTCTCTGGAGAGGGGGGAACGGCTCAAAGTCCGGCAACACGTCGTGGCCCTTCTCCTCTTTTGGCACTGCCTTTAGTAGTAAGGGCTACACCATCTCCATGCACCCCGGGCTCATCTATAGCAAGGGTTAAGATTTGGCCCTCCTCGTCTGGAAACAAGGAGGAGCTCCTTACCCTGATGAAGGTGGTCCGAACATCTGACTCTAGATTCATGGATGCTTAGCTCACTCGGAAGTGGATGCAAATGATTCTCTTACCACAAACTGGTCAATGAGTAAGATCTATCGAGTGAAGGAGATTGTGAGCTCAGTATCTCCAGGCTCTTTGTAGTAAGTCTTCTTTTTTTTTTTTTTAGTTTGGCATTCTCCGACCTCTATGACTTTGGCATTTGATCTTTTTCTTTCTACAGCTTCTCCATGACTTCACTGTGCTCAGCAAAAAGATTCTGAACTCCCATGACCTAAGGTGGAAGTTGGAGGATGAGGTCCAAGCAGCTGAGGGCTGAGCTCTAAATGCCAAGATGAAGGCTTCTTGAGCCTTGTCCAAGCTTTAGGAGGCTCGCAACAAGATGGAAATCCTTGAGAGAAAGGTCACCTATGAGAAGGCAAAGCCCAACCTTTAGCAGGAAAAGGTCACCGGGTTGGAGAAGGGGCCAGTAGTGGCCGTTGCAACTCGAAGGTGTTCAAGATGGAGGTTGCAGAGGGATCCACATCCGCCTTCATCATGGGCTTTGACCTATAAGGTAAAGGTGCCTGGCTCTTCTCCAGAGTCGATGTAGGTTGCCTAAACCCTAAGGAGAGTGAAGATGAGGCTGAGGAGGATGGTGCAAATATTGATGCCATTCTCTTAGTAGCACTTAGGAGGATGAAGCAAAGGATGATAGGTAGATGTTGCTCCTATCTCAGCAGCATTATTAGAGATTAATCTAGAAGATGAGGCTGAGTTTGATAGAGCAAATATTGATTCAGTTTCAAACACACTCCAGTTGCTGAGCCCATCACCTCAATTGATATTCGTGTAGATCATCAATTGTGAACCCTAATGCCGATCTACTGTAGTGGCACAAGATGGCATCAACCACCCCCACATATGTAAAAATCATAGTTTCATGGGTGGCAAAACTTTGAATTAGGGTAGAGCCTGACAAATGAAAATCTACTCGAAGCGGTCCCCAAGTCCAAAGTCGAGGTCATAGCTCCTCAATTTTTATCTTCTTACTTTCTTTTATATATCTTGAACTTGTAACCAAAGTGGATGTAGCACGAACCTTTTTAACAAAATGAATCTTATTTTTTGTACCTCATTGTTACTTGGCTCCTTTATTGCTTGAAATGCTCAAGTCTTTGAGATCGTATATAGATCCTTAGCATGTAGCCAGAGTAAACTTTTGTCCGAAAACAAACCAAAGTCAGGTTTAGACTGTTGAGGCTAGTCATCAAGGTGAACTCAGGTTCGGGATGAAGCTGAGGTTTGAATTAGCCCTTGGCACCTGGTCACCGTTGTGTACATGTATCCAGTGTGGAGCCAAGGTCCAAATTTGGAGGTCCAGACTGAATTTTGGATGTCTCCAGTATCGATTAACAGCTGAGCATGTTCTTGAAGGTCCTAATCAGAGCTAGGATATCTTCGAAGTATCGATACATCCTAGAGCATGGGTGTCTTTAGAGTTGGTTATCAGTCAAGCATGTTTTTTGAAGGTCCTAACTGAAGCCGAGATATCTCCAAGGTATTGGTATACTGACTCGATGAAGGTTCAGACCGCAGCCTGGGTCTCTCCTAATGATGGATACATCTCTAATTTTTCTTCTTTAGAGATTCCAATTGAGGTCAGGGCATCTCTAGATCAGTTTGATCTGATTTGAGGTATCTGAAAGAATTTTTTGAAAGAGAACTGAGAAGAACAATGTATATTTTATTGATCTTTCAATAATATAAACTCGAAAGCTTACTAATGATATACCTTAGATTCTCAGCATTCCAAGTTTAAAAAATGGGCTTACCTTCGATCTCTTCTAGCCTATATTGTCCTGGTTGGATGACCTTCGAGATTCGATATGGACCTTCCTAATTGAGGGACAGCTTATCTTATTCGGTAGGTTTAGACACCTCAGCTCGTCGAAGCACAAGATCACCAGGTTAAAAGACCTTTAGCTTGACTCTCATATTATGGTACTAGGCTATCCACTATTGATATGAAACTATTTTAATCTGGACTCATTCCCTTGTCTCCTCTAGTAGGTCAAGATTCATTTGTAATTGACTAAAATTAGCTTGCTCATTATAGTTCTCCACTGGGGTCAACGAAAGTCTGATCTCAATCAAGGTAACCACCTCAGTGCTAAAGGTGAGGCTGAAGGATGTTTCTTCAATTAGAACCTATGTAATTCGGTAGGCCTAAAGGATGCTATAAAGCTCATCTCCCTAGAGTCATTTGGCATGGTTTAGCTTTGTCTTCAAACCCTACAAGATAGTTTGTTTGTTACCTCACTTCTCCAGTCAATTATGGATGTCTGATTGATGTGAGCCTATGATCGATGTGGAGCTCCAAGTAGAACTTCTTAAACTATGGATGTCAAATTACCATCTATTGTCGATGATGATAGCTCGAGGAAGTCTGAATAGCAAAGGTGATGCAAACACCAGTTCGCAAGCCACCATCTGGCTTAATTAAGTCAGGCCTAACTACATCAACAAGAGTTCTCATACTTTAATAAGTTATTATTTTTAATATGTTAGTAGCTACTATTTCAGACTGCCATATGTGCTACTTGGATGCCACCTTTGCACTACATCACCATTCGAGTTGGACACTTGATGGACCCTTGATGCCACCCAAAGGAGAGTCTCAATTTTCTAGCCTGCGCTATGAAGCAAACCAAAAGAAGGAGGAACTATGTTGGCACCACCTAAATCAAGAAACCGCATCCAAGTCCAAATTTCAGATCTATCAACGAAAATGGCGCAGATCAGCAACCTAAAGCCGACAGATGGATTTGAAGATTTTTTTATTTATTTTGAAATTATTTTATATTATTTTAGTTTATCATATTTTTTTAGATAAGTTTCTAGATTTGAAATCAAGAGTTTGTTATCTTATCTAGGTTTGAAATTTATTATCTTATCTAGGTTTGAAATTAAACTATTGGATAGGATTTATTCAATCTATAAAAGCCCATAAGGCTTTAGACTAAAAAAAGGATGAATGAAAAAGAAATTAGAGCTGCTGCTTTCTTTTCCAATCTAGAGATCCACTTCCTCCTCTTGATTTCTTCCTCTCTTCTGCTGAGTTTTTCTCTCTGTGTCTGAACTCATCTCTGTGCCAAAATCAAAAAAAAACCACCATCTCTCTATATGCCATCTACTATCCGAGACATCGATCCGGAGTAACGCTTGAAGGTGTCTTAATTCTGGATTCATGAAGTTCTACTATGGATTGGGATCGCAATCGCCTACAGCAATCTAACTTCTCTAAGGTCGAATCGAGCGATCATCTGAACTGAATCTTCATAGATCTAATGAGGAGATCATTATTATTGGTAAGTAAAATTTATTTTTTTAAATTTTTTTAGATTTGAATTTGAATTACGAAGTCTAATCAAATAGAGGATTTTTCAATTGCCTTCGATCCTAGATTCTTAAAATTAAAAGGACAGCTATACATGCTAAGAAGATCCACCTATTTTAATCAATGCTTTTCTTCCTTGAAAGTTTAGATCTTGTTAGATTTACTATTGTTTATTATTTAATTTCTAAAAAAGAAGAAGAAGTTAGTTTCATCTTCATCTGCATACCTATCTCGCATCAGATTTGGTATTAGAGCCCTAGGTTTTGCATTCTGCACTGTTTTCTATTTCGCACAGCAATCCTTGAGAAATTTATTTTTATTTATATAAAAATCAAAAAAATATAATTTCTACTTTTTTAGAGATCTTATTCAATAATAAATCTGCCCCTAAAATTTCTCTTCAAAATTCTATAGTTTTGTTTTCCAAAATTATCTAAAAACCTGTTGATTGCATCTAGAAGAAAATTTATAATTTATTAAATAAGAATTCAAAAATTATAACAATTATTTTTCTGAAAACTAGATTCATAGGACTTCAAACCTTCATTATTTGATCCTAGGCTAAGATTAAGATCATTTGTGAATTCAATCCGTAAGTCTAAACTTGTTCTGCTAAAATTCTGGTTGTGCTGCATTGCATCATTTATAACTTAATTAAGGGCACACCCATTATTATAAGATAAGGTAGAGATTTCATCATCCTTCTTTAACCCACAAACCACCAACTTGTATCTTAGAACTCAAAATTTTAATTTAAAATTAATTAGACGTCAGTCCTAGAATTCAACTAAGTCAGTTCGTGTGATTCGTTGAGACTTAGTGTGAGTCAAGTTTGCAATCCACTCTCAAAACTAGTATCTAAGGCAAGTGGTTAAGAGGCAAACACTGAAGCTAACTCATGATTTTCTAATTAGGTTCTTGCAAGAGTAAGGGGAGCCTCCCACGACTACACCTCTTATCTGGTTAGTTGACAGTATTGGATAGTAGATTCAATTTGTGCTTTGTTCGATTCGTTGCGCATCGAACTTTAAGTCTAAGTAACCCTTAGATTTATTATATTGTATGAGTACCTGAGCTGGAATTGAGTACCCACCTATGTCGGATCAACCGAGTCCAAAGAGTAATCCTATGATGGAGGCCATTCTAGAGAGGCTAGACAACTTGATCTATCTGGTGCAGAACTATGGCCAAAGAATAGAAGACTTAGAGGATGCTCGAAGGAATTGGACTACAAAATTAAACCCAAAGACCCCACCAGTGCCTTCAGTCCAGATTGAGCAGACCCCACCTCAAGATTTAAGAGTAGGTCTATAAGTAGGTCAACATCTAGAAGGACGACTCCAGCATAAACCTGTTGATCTAAATGATCAAATAGTAAGAAGTGCAAAGGTTGATGCATCTAGTTTTGATGGGCATTTAGACCCAAAAGAATATTTAGATCGAAAGATGGGCATGGACCATTTCTTCGAGTGGTATGATATGATTGAAAGTAGAAAGATTCAATATGCTAAGATGAAACTGTTAGGTCAAGCTAGCTATACTGGGATAATATTTTGGTCCTGACTGAACACCATAGGCATGAACCTATAGAGACTTGGGTAGAGATGAAGGAGAAACTATGAGAGAAGTACCTATCTGTGTCTTATAGGTAGCGACTGATGGATCAGTGGCAATGACTATCCCAAAATAATCGCCCGTATCAGAATATATAGCCAAATTTGATAAATTTCTGATGTGATGTAGTGTTAATGAGGATAAATTTGTGATCCTTTCTAGATTTAGAGTCGGGCTACGTAAGAAACTGTAGTGGAAACTTTATTTGTGTGAAATTATGACCCTAGATCATGCATACCAGATAGCCCAGGATGCTGAGAGATACCATCATCCGATAGTTCGGAAGATCGAACCTATTCGATTAATACCCTCAGGACCTAGACCAAGACCATGTCAGACCCCTACCCGGAGATCCCAAAACCCAACCCCTAATCCATCAGTAAAGAAAGAAGAAAAGGATAAGAGTATTCTAGGAGAGGGATCGAGAGTCATGAGGTGCTTTAGGTTCAAGAATTTGATCATGTAGTGGCTCAATGCCCTACCTGCATCCTTTTTATCGATGAGCCCAAACCTGAGGCTAACAAGCTTGAGGCAGTAGAATTTGAAGAGGAGGAAGTATATGAATCAGACTCAAATTTGATCGAAAAATTTGAGAAAGCTGAACAAACCTTAGGACTAGTGAGACTAGAGCCTGAAAAGAGATTGAGAGTTGTCAGGTGTGTCTTAGCTCAACCTAAGGAGAGTAAGGACTAGAGAAGGATGGCTATCTTTTATACCTATATTAGGTATCAAGGTAAGCCCTGCAAAGTTATCCTAGACAGTGAAAGTTGCATCAATGTAATTTCTTCTGATGTTGTATCCCAACTAAGATTAACCCCTGTAGATCATTTGATTCCATATAAGGTCCCATGGGTGGATGCATCATCCATCCCTATTACACAAAAGTGTTTGGTCCCCATTCAGTTTAGTTCATATGAAGATAAGGTATGGTGTGATGTGCTACCAATGGAGGTTAGCAACATCATTTTAGGGAGACCATGGCTATTTGATCATGATGTGACATTATTTGATAGATCAAACTCGTGTAGCTTTAAGGATAAGGGTAAGAAGATCATCATTAAAGCTGTCCAACTAAAGACTATACCCAAGAAAGCACCCAAAGGATCCAAAGAGAGTAGTGAAAAAAAGAATTTACATTTGATTAGTGTCCGAGACTTGAAAAAGAAGATCGTGCATTAAATACCTGTTTGGGCCTTAACCTATAAACAGTCCTCTGAGGAACTCCAAATCGAATATCCACTAGAAGTAGGAACCCTTTTAGAAGAATTTAAGGATGTCTTTCCTGAAGAGCTATCCAAACAACTACCACCCATGCGAGACATCCAATATGCAATTAACCTAGTCCCTGGATCCATCTTACCAAACTTGCCCCATTATAGATTGAACCCATTGAGCACGCCAAGTTGCAAA
The DNA here is from genome assembly GCF_000442705.2 of Elaeis guineensis. Classification (NCBI taxonomy): domain Eukaryota; kingdom Viridiplantae; phylum Streptophyta; class Magnoliopsida; order Arecales; family Arecaceae; genus Elaeis; species Elaeis guineensis. Next base: position 123,951,894 of record NC_025998.2, read on the forward strand.
GACAAGTTAAGGAGCTACTAGATAGAGGATTCATTAGGGAGAGTTTGAGCCCATGTGCTGTGTCTTGCATTATTGACACCCAAGAAAGACAGATCATGGAGGATTTGTATAGATAGTAGGACAATCAACAAGATCACTATCAAATATAGATTTTTCATACCCCGATTGGATAACATGTTAGATATGATGGTAGGTTTCACCATCTTTTTTAAGATTGATCTTAAGAGTGGATACTATCAAGTTAGAATTAGATCGGAAGACGAATGGAAGACCACCTTCAAAATGAAGGATGGTTTATATGAATGGTTGGTCATGTCATTTGGCTTGTCCAACACATATAGTACTTTCATGAGGATTATGACTCGGGTATTGTGATCCTTTATTGGATTATTCATAATCGTATACTTCGATGATATCCTCATCTTTAGTCGAACAAGAGAGGACTATTTTAGCCATTTATGACAAGTCTGTTTGACCCTTAGAACCAAGAGTTTATATACAAATCTTAAAAAATGCGCTTTCATAACTAATAGGATTGTATTCTTAGGATTCATTGTAACGTCTAAAGAATCACTGTAGACTCTGAAAAAATTCGAGCTATAGTAGAGTGGCCAATACCAAAGAATGTTCACAATCTTTGAAGTTTTCATAGTTTAGCCATCTTGTATCATCGATTTGTTAAAGAATTCAGTTCAATTATGGCTCTCATCATAGACTGTATCCGTAAGAAAGTATTTGAGTGGACAAAATTGGTTGATAAAGCTTTTTAAAAAATTAAGGACAAGATGACTCAAACCCTTGTCCTATGACTACCTAATTTTAATAAATTTTTGAGGTTGAGTGAGATGCATCAGGTGTAAGAATAGGAGGAGTGTTGATTCAAAAGCACCACCCTATCGCATGCTTCAGTGAGAAATTGAATGAGGCTAAACAAAAGTACTCTATATATGATAAAAAATTTTATGCGATAGTACAAACTTTAAGATTTTGGACATATCACCTATTACCTTTTGAATTCGTCTTATATACAGATCATGAAGCCCTTAGATTTTTAAATTCACAAAAGAAACTATACTATAGACATATCAAGTGGGTTGAATTTCTTCAATCCTATATATTTGTACTGAAACATAGGGCTAGATCTGCAAATCAAGTTGCAGATACTCTAAATCGTAGAGTCACCCTTTTGTCTGCCATTAGCGTTAAAATTATGAAATTTGAGAAGTTAAAGAAAAATTATTCTGACTGTCCTGACTTTAAAGAGATTTATGCTATCCTACAACAAGGACCATCTAGAAATCTTAGTGAGTATATTTTTCAGGATGAATTCTTGTTTAGAAATAATAGACTATGTATCCTATAGACAATCGCAAGAGAATTTTTAGTGTGAGAATTACATACAAGAGGACTGACTAGATATTTTGGATGAAATAAGACGATTGAAGCTATGAAAAATCAGTTCTACTGGCCTAGTTTAAAGAGAAATATCGTGAGAATCATAGCCTAGTGTCGTACATGTGCCGTAACAAAATATCCTAAATAAAATACTGGTCTATACATGCCATTGCCTGTCCCCAACCATCCATGGCAAGATGTTAGCATCGACTTTGTTCTAGGCTTGCCCCGAACCATCCATAAGAATGATTCTATTTGTGTTGTAATAGACAGATTTTTAAAAATGGCCCACTTTTTATCATGTCCTAAAGCTTCAGATGTATCTAGAGTAGCTCGCTTATACTTTGATGAGGTTGTGAGCTTGTATGGTCTACCTAAATCTATTGTTTCATACTATGACGTTAGATTCTTGAGTTATTTCTGAAAAATTTAATGGCAATTGCTAGGAATGAAACTTAATTTTTCATCTGTATATTACTCACAGACTGATGGGTAGACTGAAGTCGTTAATAGGAGTTTGAGCAACCTTCTTAAGAGTCTAGTAGAAGAACATGTCAGTAATTGAGATTTAATCTTATCCCGAGTTGAGTTTGCTTACAATGACTCTGTCAATAGGTCCATTGGTAAGATGCCATTTGAAGTTGTATGTGGTTATTGAGCCCATAAACCAGTAGACTTAATCCCATTACCATGGCATGCTAGGTCATCATAAGATGCAGAATCGTTTGCACAGTATCTTAAGGATCTGCATAAACACATTAAAAATAAAATTAATGTCAGCAATCAAATATATAAGCAACTTGCAGATTCACATCGTAAATCTTATAACTTTACTGATGGAGACTATCTTATGATTCGAATAAGGCCAAAGCAGTTTCCACCATGAACCATCAAGAAATTCTATGCACGTAGAGCTAGACCTTTTAAGATCTTGAAGAAATTAGGATCGAATTCTTACATTGTAGATTTACCATCTGATTATGGCATAAGCTCAACATTTAATGTATCAGATCTAATAAAATATAAGGAGCCAATAATGATACCTAGTGATCTATTTGAGCCCGATCCTTTTTTTGAGAGTGAACCCCACCCTGAGTGGCCACCACCTACTATTCCAAAAAAATATGATCACATCGATAAGATTTTAAATAAGACAAGTTGTGTCAACTAGAAGGCATGAATATTAGCGATATCTAGTCCGATGGAAAGGCCAATTTGAATTCGAGAATACATGAATCACCTAAGAAGAGTTGCAACTGATCGATCTAGATCAACTTAAACAATTTTAGAGCCACAATGGATCGTACTCGTCGGAGTTGAGTTTTTTCCATCCTAGGACAATTGGTGCGGACACCAGTTCGTAAGCCACCATCTGGCTTGACTAAACCAAACCTAACTACATCAATAAGAGTTCTCATACTTTAATAAGTTATTATTTTTAGTATGTTAGCAGCTACTATTTCAGACTGCCATATGTGCTACTTGAATACCACCTCTGCACTACATCACCATCTGAGTTGGATCCTTGATGGACTCCTGATGATGTCCAAAGGAGAGTTTTAATTCCCTAGCCTATCATGAAGAAGATCAAAAGAAAGAGAAACTGTATTAGCGCCACCCAAATCAAGGAACCGCATCCAAGTCCAAATTTCAAGTCTATCAACGACGATGATGTAGATCAGCAACCTGAAGCCGACATATGGATTTGAAGATTTTTTTTATTTATTTTTAAAATTATTTTATGGTTTTTTAGTTTAACTTGTTTCTTTTAGATGAGTCCCTAGATTTGAAATCAAGAGTTTGTTATCTTATCTAGATTTAAAATTTATTATCTTATCTAGATTTGAAATTAAATTGTTGGATAGGATTTATTCAGTCTATAAAAGCCCACAAGACTTTAGACTAAAAAAAGGATGAATGAAAAAGAAATTAGAATTGTTGCTTTCTTCTCCAATCTAGAGATCCTTTTTCCCTTCTTGGTTTCTTCCTCTCTTCTTCTGAGTTTTTCTCTATACGCCTGAACTCATCCCTGCACCAAGATCTAAAAAATCCACCACCTCTTCACACACTATCTACTATCTGAGACGTCGATCTGGAGTAATGTCTGAAGGTATCTTAATTCTGGATTCGCAAAGTTCTACCACGGATTAGGATCGCAACTGCCTGCAGCAACCTAACTTCACTAAGGTCGAATTAAGCGATCATCTGAACTGAATCTTCATAGATCTATTAAGGAGATCGTTATTATTGGTAAGTAAAATTCATCTTCTTGAATTTTTTTAAATCTGAATCTGAAATGCGAAGTCTAATCAAAAAGGAGATTTCTCAATCATCTTCGATCCTAGATTCTTAAAATTAAAGGGACAACTATACATGCTAGGAAGATCCACCTACTTTAATCAATACTTTTCTTCCTTGAAAGTCTAGATCTTGTTAAATTTGCTACTGTTTATTATTTAATTGCTGAAAAAGAAGAAAAAGCTAGTTGCATCTTCATCAGCATACCAGTTTTGCATCGAAAGGACTCTGACCCACTTTATAAAGTTGTCGATGGCAATGATGAGAAACTTTCTTTATCCAATTGCCCACGACAAGAGATAGAGGATGTCGATTCCCTACAGGCAAATGGCTCAGGTGCAGAGATTGGTGTGAGCTCAACCGAAGGCTAATATTGAATGTTGGTGTATCTCCACATTGGTTGCACTTCTTGATGAGCTTGGCATCTTGCTACAAAGTTAGCCAGTAGCAACCCCACCAAAGTACTTTGTAGACCAATGATGTACTCCCTAGGTAATTCTCATTAATTTCTTTATGTACCTACTAAAGAGCATAGTTGGCTTCAGGGGGTCGAAGGCATTTGAGCAAAGGGAGTGGGTATAACCTTTTGTATAGCTTCTCTCAGAGAAGGATGTACCAAGAGGCTTGCCGCTTGATCTTCCAAGCTCCCATAGGGTCTGGAGGGAGGACGTCGTTTGCAATATATTCTACAAGCAGATCTATCGAACTTGATTCATGGTCGACTTGGATAACCACGGACGGTTCTTCGATACTAGGTCTTTTTAGATGTTTAAGGAGAACCTTTTAGTTAAGCTCAATGTCCCTCGAGGTCACTAATCAGAATAGCATATCTGTCCAGACATTTTCAATCCTCAGTATCTGCTAAACTTAAAACTTCTTGAAAGCTGAGGACAACTCTTTGATTCTTTGTAGATACTGAATCATCATTTGCTCGTGAGCCTCATACTCTCCCTGAACATGGCCAGCGATCAATTGGGAGTTGATGAAGAATCTGAGTCGTTCCACCCCAAGCTCCTTGGCAATGTTAAGGTTAGTAATCAGTGCCTCATACTCGACTGCATTATTCAAGATGTCGACACTAAACCATAATGCATATTCGGTCACAACCCTATCCGGATAAGTGAAAATGAGCTCAGCCCCACTACCTTAAGAATTGGAGGCTCTATTAATGCATAAGATCCATTGAGGCATGTCGACTTTTTTTTCGAATGCCTCCAAGATTATTTTCTCCTTGGGAATGGTGTTCTCAGCAATGAAGTCCGCCAGAACTTGAGCCTTCATGATGGGCCGAGGTTGATACTCGACATCGAACTCCTTGAGCTCCATCACCCATCTCGCCATTCATCCCGAGGTGTCGGGTCTCTGTAGGATGACTTTTAGCGGTTGGTCAGTCAAAATAACCACCGATTGAGTTTGAAAATAAGATCAGAGTCACTGTGCTAAGATGACAAGGATAAGGATAATCTTTTTCGATCTAAAGTATCTGATCTCAGCATCTCGCAGCACCTTGCTTATACAGTAGATTAGCTTTCGGACCTTTTCTTCCTCTTAGATCAACACCGGACTCACTGCAAAAGATGAGACAGCTAAATACAGATACAAGACTTCACCTATGTTTGGTTTGGATAGCAATGGTGGTGATCTGAAGTAGCCCTTGAGGTCCTCGAATGCAGGTTGGCACTCCTTCGTCCACTCGAATTTCTTGCTTAGTGTAGAACTTTAAAGGAGGAGAAGTATCTTTCCACCGACTTTGAGACGAATCGACTAAGAGCAACTATTCTCCCCATGAGGTGCTGTACATCCTTTTTGGAGGTTGGATGCTTCATTTCAAAGACTGCTTTGATCTTCTACAGGTTCATCTCAATCCTATGCTGTATCACCATAAACCTCTGAATTTTTTTTGAGATGACTCCAAAGACGTACTTAGTGAGATTGAGCTTCATCTGGTGCTACCTTAGTTTTCCAAAAGCCTCCTCCTAGTCAGCTATATACCAATCTACTTTTGTGCTTTTTATCAGCATACTATCCACGTACACATTCATATTGTGGCTGATCTGGTTCTTGAACACCTTGTTGATGAGATATTAATATATTGCACCTATATTTTTTAATCCAAAAAATATTACTTTATAACAATACAAACCTTTATCGATGATGAATGCCATCTTTTTCTCATCCTCAAACATCATTCAGATCTAGTTATACACGAAGAAGATATCCATGAAGCTTAAGAGCTTATGTCCCAAGTGGCATCTACGAGCTGATTGATCCATTATAGTGGAAAGCTATCTTTTGGATAAGCTTTCTTGAAATCAGTATAGATGATGTATATCATCCACTTATCATTAGTCTTCTTCACTATCACTACGTTTGTCAGTTAATTAGAGTAATAGGCTTTTCGAATAAAGCCACCTGTCAGGAGTTTATCCACCTCCTCATGTACCATCCACTATCAATCTAGCATAAAGCTCCTTTTCTTCTGCTGAACTGGACAATATCTAGGGCCAACACTCAACCTATGAACCATGATTTCAAAAAGAATACCCAGTATGCCGAATATAGACCAAATAAAGATATTGGTGTTTGCCCATAAGAATTATAGCAAGTGGGCTCGTAGAACGACTAGCAGCATGGTCCCGATTTGGATCGTCCTAGGTGGGTCCTCCTTGTAGAGCAACACAGACTCCAGCTATTCAACAAGTTTGCCTCAAGCCTCTTTGGGCTCATCTCAATGGTCAAGGTTTTAATTGATAGAGATTCTATGGGTTTCTTTCCTTTTACTGAAGCCATGAAGCACTAGCGGGCAGCATCTGATCCCCTCGGATCTCGTCGATCCCATTCCTTATTGGGAACCTTACCAAGAGATAGTACAGGTTACTATCACCTAGAGCACATTGAGCCCGAACTGGCCGATTATGATGTTGTAGGTAGATAGAATCCAGACCACCAAGAAGGTCAATTGCAGAATAGTCCATCAAGGCTCCTATCCCACTGTGATAGGTAGGATTATTTCTCTCTCAATTAGGATGGAGTCCCCTGAGAATCTGATGAGGAGACTATTTATCCTTCTCAACCGATCGATTGATAATTTCATTCTTTGAAAAATAATATAAAATAAAATATCGATCGAGCTTCCATTATCAATGAGAATTTATTTTATATCATAATTTATTATCATCATGGAAATGACAACAGTATCATCATAAGAAGTTTGAACTCTTCGAATATCCTCATCAGAAAAAAAAATTACATCACCTATCTATTGCCTCTTTGGCAACATGTTCTTAGCTCGGCCCTCTATCCCCTATCCTCGACGAACCCTAAGATCATGTTGATTACACCAGTTGTCGGACGGTTGCTATTGTCCTCCTCCTTGGGTTAGCATTGAGATAGCTACTCGATCGTCCAAACTTCTCATTCTCAAATATACTTTTTAAGGTATCTCCTTTGAATCAAGACTTCAATATTATCCTTCAGCTAGCGACACTCCTCGATATCATAACCAACATCGTGATGGAATCAACAATATTTTTTTCGATTCTATCTTGTCCATGAAGCTTTCGTCAGCTTGGTCGATGAAGGTATTTCTGTCCCTTAATCTTCATGAGAATTTAGGATCGAGGTATACACAGGAGTGTAGATGTCGAACTGATGAGGCAGGCTCCTTGGCCTCAGTTCTTTTGCTAATTGGAGGACTCGATCTCGCTTTGAGGTCCCTAGGGCTCCTCCTAGGGGCACTTTTTATTTCCTTCTTTCTTATTTTCCTTGACCTATTGGTGGATGGCTATTGTAGCAGAAACTCCGATATGACCTCCTCCGTACTTGATCAAAAATACCTCATATGGAACTTGGATGTTACTTCAGCAAACAACAAAGAAGAGAGAAGGATGCTAGGGTTTGGCATTGGAGCCAAAGAGGGAGAGAAAGTTAGAAAGAAAAGATTTTTATTCACTCAATCATATTATGAAATCCTAATACAACCTATGTATATTTATACATAGCCATTAGGCCTGATCAAAAACTCTCTTTGGCTAAATCCAATAGATGAAAGCATTCACCGAACCATATCTAATCCATGTCTCACATACTCTCACCCCTTGGACTTAATTCCAGTCCAAGCCTTTGAGTTAACCCTCTTAAGACCTCCTAAACAAGGCCTCAAGGTCTCTAGGATCGAATTCAATCCTAGCCGAAAACCAGAATCTATGTATAGTTTGGTTTCAAGTTCGAGCCGGCTCGATCAGACCTCGAGTCGGCTCGACTATCGTGCCATCGTGCATGTCAGTTCTCTATTTCTCATCTGAGCCAACTCTCTCAGGATCTCGAGTTGGCTCGACCCAGTCTGAGTTGACTCCATCCAGATCCGAATCAGCTTCTCTACTATCTGAAATAGATCTTCTTCTTAGAATAGTTCCAACTCGGTCCTAGTCTCTCAAAATTATTATTATGACTCCTCTCATAGCCTCCGAAGGCTTGGAAGCACCACACATGCACAACAATCTCCACCTTGGTGCCCCAATCCTTGACAAACCCCTTCACGATCAGTTTGCACAATCCTTGTCTCATGGCACCCTCCAGCGTCCTGTTATCTTCCAATACTTCATGCTCATGCATCTGATGCATCCACATCTACTGCCGCCAAAGTGGATCTCCTGTGCACCATGCCCTGTGCATCAACCTCGCACTCTGCATACCTCTGCCACCAAGAAACTTAAAGCCTACATCCTTCAAGGTATCCTCCTCGATCTCGGTACTACATAGCCTCCACCTAGATCTTAAACTTTCATAACTGCTTGTAGTCCAGCTGCGCGTTTGTCCCACAGCCGTCTGTATCCGATTGTACCTCCTATCGTGGCTCCGCAACTGTCTGTCTCCCCAATTGTGCCTGTGCCACGGTCCACGACAGCCTATCTCCACGGTCATGCCTGTGCTACAGCCCCACAGCTGCCTCTCTGCAACCGTGCCTATGCTGCAGCCCCACACCGTCGCCTATATCCCAGCTGCATTCATCCCGCAATCTACAACTGTCTGTCCTCCAGCTATCTCAGTGCTGCACCTTCGATCCGCAGCTGTCTATTTTTTAGTTGCCCCTGAGCCATCCCTGTGGTCCGCAGCTGCCTGTATCCCAGCTATCTCTGTGCCACTCCATGCAGCCGCCTATGTCCTGGGTCTTCCGACTGCATCCGTGCCGTGACTCCACAACCATCTGTCTCCGATCATATCTCTATTGCATCCCACAGCTGCCTATGTCCCAGCTGTGCCTCAACCTCCGTCACTACTCCTTCGAAACTTTCACACTCTGCGAAACTCTCCGAAGCCATCTCAGACCCTCCGCACCCTGTGGGCTCCTCCGAAACTACCAAGAGATCATCCGTCACTTTGCTTTCAACGACTGTCCCGATTGAGTTCCTTTCTTCTCCTCCTTTCTTCTGCAACGGACAATCTTTCTTAAAATATCCAATCTTATGGCACTGTAACACTTCAGAACCTTCTTTGATCTGTCCCTAGATTTTTCTCTCTTCCCAAACCTTTCTCACCTCTTATGAATGCAAACACCTCCAAAATAGAGTCTCCTTTACAGATCTTCTCCCGCTGCTTGTTTGATCTCAAAGCACTCACAACCTTCTCATATTCTAAAGACTCCTTTCCGTATACCAAGGTTATGATCAGACCATCGTATGTCGATGGGAGTGGGTATAGTAGCAACAACGCCCGATCTTCTTCCTCGATCTTCACATCCATATTCAACAAATCAGAATATACCTAATTGAACCACTGAATGTGACCAACCAGATCGCCTCCTTCGAACATCCACAAACTGCATAATTGCTTCTTCAGCCAGAGTTTATTTGTCATATTTTTCTCCATGTACATCTTCTCTAGCTTCTCCCAAAGACCTCTCACTGTAGTCTCCATGCTGACCTCCGATAACACCTCATCCATCAAGCACATCTTGATTGTACTGAAGGCAATCTTCTCTAGCTCCTCCCAATCTTTAGTAGAGATCTTTTTTGATCTTTCTCGTATCAAGACCTTATAGATCCGCTGCTGCACTAACAAATCCTTCACCCGCTGCTACCACAAAGTGAAGTTCCTCTTACCATTGAACTTCTGGAACTCCACCTTAAACCCACTTGAAGCCATCACACCTTTTAAGCAACCAGCCAACCCTAATCCTTCTACAATACCACGCCTCACACCCCAAAAATAGAATCAAATCTATAAACAAATCTCTTCCACCTTCTTCCGACCTTTCCTTTGAGTCAAACCTCTACCTAATCGAGAGATCACCTCAACCAAAGAAGCAACAAAGAAGAAAATAAGGGAAAACTTGGGCGCTGCAAAAATCTAGGCTGAAAGTTATCTTCGGCATCTTCTTCTTTTTTTCACATAATTAGGGTCTAATACCAATTATAAGAAAAACTCCGGTACGACCTCCTCCATACCTGATCAAAAATACCTCAAGTGGGATCTAGATGTTACTCCAGCAAACAACAAAGAAGAGAAAAAGATGCTAGGGTTTGGTGATAGAGCCAAAGAGGGAGAGAAAGTCAGAGAGAAAAAAATATTTATTCACTCAATTATGTTATGAAATCCTAATACAACCTATGTATATTTATACATAGCCATTAGGTCTGATCAAAAACTTTTCTTGGTTAAACTCAATATATGAAAGTACTCATCAAATCATGTCTAATGAATATCTCACGTACTCTCATCCTTTGGACTTAATCCTAGTCCAAGCCCTTGAGTTAACCCCTTTAAGACCTCCCAAACAAGACCTCAAGACCCCTAGAATCGAATCCAACCCTTGTTGAAATCAGAATCTACATACAATTCGGTTCTCAGTTCGAGTCGACTCGATCCGACCTCAAGTTGGCTCGACTGCTATGCCACCGCAAGTGTCAATTCTCTGTTTCTCATTCGAGCCAATTCTCTCAGAGTCCCGAGCCGGCTTGACCCAATCCAAGTCGACTCCACCCAGATCCGAGTCAGCTCTTCTGCTGTTTGAAATAAATCTACGTAGGACAGCTCCAACTTGATCCTAGCCTTCTGAAATCATCATCGTGACTCCTCTCATGATTTTTCAAGGCTTGAGAGCACCACACATGCACAACATGTTACTTCCTCAACCTGTGCATACTTTTGAGCATAGGTGAAGAGATCGGTATAGTCCGTCAGGAAGCTCTTATCGAGGGAGAAAAGTAGACAGTTGCTCTGAAGTTTTTTCTTCAAAGCTAACATTGCAACCTCCTCATTGAGGTTGCGAACTTCCAGCATGGTCGCATTGAAGTGGGCCACATAGTCACACAGAGATTGTTGAAGTTCAACGATCGAGGGCGGTTACTGTCGAATTATGTGACAAACTGTCTATCAAGCTAATCAAAGGAGTGAATGGTCCCTTATTAGAGATTGGAGTACCATGTTCATGCTGACTTCTTGAGTGTAGCCATGTTCATGCTGACTTCTTGAGTGTAGCTTAGAAAGTAAGGCAAAGGAGGGCATCTAAGTCCCCTGAAAGTATCATGAGGGTCCGATAGCCCTCAAGGTGGTCCATTAGATCCAAGGATATATCTATCAAAAGGCTCCATCGATGGCATCTTGAATCAAGATGAAATCAATTCCTCTAGTATCCTTCAAGGGAAAGACGAGTGTGCACTGAAGCTAAGCAGGTTGTCATGCTTCCAACCCATTTCATGGTACAATTGGAGCATTCGCTCGATCTCTTGAACTTTCTGCTCGAGATCATCATCATGCCGAGATTTGCCAAGGTACTAAGAGTATCCTGAAACTGAGTCTCTTTCCGAAGACTCGAAGGCTCCGCACCGTCGAACCACTCTCTTTGAGCTTCATCGAGGTGAGAGGGACTGACAGATGGCCAACTCCAAATGGTGAGAGTATCGTAGGAACCTCTCCAAGCTCCTAGGGTGGATCGGTGGTTACACTATGATGAAGCAGCCAGCTCCTGCTGGTTTTGCCTTTTTACTATTTGTTGGAGCTGCTAGTAGTAATGGATGGATGTAACAAAATATGATGTCAATTGATCCTATAAAAAAAAAATATTAGACATATACTAGTAGAAAAAGTTGAAATTGACCACATTAATTTCATGAATTAATCTCATATCTCATATAAAATTTTGAAGAAGGATAAAAAAAGTCATATAAAAAGGATAATATGACTTACATTCTCTCTTTAATGACTCATATATTCTACCTCTCTCTCCTTCTCTTTTTCTCTCATACCACTTTGACCTCTCTCGCTCTCTCTCTCTTTCTTTCTCTTTCTTTATTAATTACTTTTTTATTTATTTTTTAGTACCCCATGCCAACCCCATTCATCTACTTTTTATATTTAAACCTCACATCAATTTTTTTATACCCTAGAAGGATCATATCAAAAGATGAAAAGAGTTATTATGATATACATTTTCTCTATTTAATAACTCACATATCCTCTCTCTCACATCATTTTGACCTCTCTCTCTTGTACTCTTTCTCTTTCTTTATTCATTATTTCTCTATTTATCTTTTAATGTCCCATCCTAATTTCATGGTCTCCATTTATCCATCCCTTATATTTAAACCCCACATTAATTTATTTTTTATATCTTAATCAATCCAAATATAATAAAAAATTATATATTCTTCTTATTTTTCTTCTCAACCTGAATTAAATATGTCTCTTTTAGCTTTTTTTTTGTAATATTTTTTTAATTTTTTTTTTATCTTTTTTTTTATTCATATCAAATATATATGATTAGAATAATTTTTAATTAATCATTATAATTTTAAAATTTAATAATATCTAAGATTTTGCTACAGTGCTTCTTTATAATATTTTATTACAAAAGATATTTAAGATATTACACATTATCATTTTTTATATATTTTATTATTTTTAAAAAATAATATTTTTTTTCTTTGTCTCCCTACAGCTCTTCTGCTTCTTTTATCATATTGACCCCCACAAAACAAAATTTCTGGATCCATCACTGGCTGCTGGATGGTGGTGATAAGTGCCTGGACTTGTTGGACTAGGATATTGAATTATTGATGGTTTGTTGCTATGGTAGATAGAGTCGGATCTACGATCAGAGGTTTTAAGTTTCACAGCTCTGTTGGGACAAATGATAGTGGGAAGCAACGAAGTTGTCCTATATTCGGGTTCTCAATATTTTCTTCCTCTTTCCTTCAAAAAAAAGAGCAACATAGCCCTTTCTCCAATATCAATCTATTGATACAAGTCTCTGGACTAACGTCGGTCGTCCACCAATGTAAAGCTTGGATCTAGCTAATGAGGCACTTCCTCCTAGCGAAACCTGCAATGGAAGTCTGCACACTCCTAAGGTGCTCCAATGAAGGACCTTCCGATGATTAAGTTAGCTGGAGCTTAAGAATAGGAAAGAAATAAAAGAAGAGACGGAGAGTGAGAGAGAGAGCACTATTCTTTGTCGGTTTGTTTGCTTGCTCATCTTAGGATCCTCTTGGTTATCTCTTTATATAGAGATGGAGCTGCAACCTGTTGGGCCCTAATCGGATAGGCTGTTATGATAGAAAATTCATCCACTAACCTACAAATTATGGTTGTTAGTTGTGGACATCAGTTGTCTCCATTCCAAAAATTATTGTGAGATTCTAATGACCTACCCTATCATTGAGATGGCTGATGGGCTGACGTCAGCATGGAACTAGGGTGCAGCCTCAGATCGAATCTTGAGGCTAGTTGAGTGCATAAGATGTCAAAATTTTCAAGCGGACATGGCCCAATATCTAGATTGATTTCTGATGAGCTAGAGTCGGTATCTATTAGATCGGTGTTCAATTAGTGATGAGATTAACTATCACTCGGGACCGTTGGCTGGTACTTATCTTCTCCTAAGCTGGATCTATGATGTGGTTTTGGTCATTTTAGTCTCAAGTGAAGTGTCCCAATTGGTAAAAGAATAGTTCATCGAACGGCTCATATCCCAACAGAGCTGAAGTTGATCTTTTTTGAAAAAAAAAGAAAGAAATAAAAAAAAAAAGAAAATAAGGAGCAGCAGCTGTACAATTGACGGTGCAATGTTCGCATCTAGCAGCCAACAATATAAAGTTCAGATTCAAGATTGCTGTGGAACTTGCTAACACAATCTCAAGGGCGCTACATTTAACCTCGAGACGTGCTGACCATGTGTATACTGGTGAGAATAGTGAAACTCTAATATTATAAGCACCATAATGCTATTAATCCATTGTCGTCTAGTCCGGTTAGGATACCTGGCTTTCACCCAGGCGACCCGGGTTCAAATCCCGGCAATGGAATCTCCTTTTGTTTTTTGTTCCGGGTTATAATTTTTAAAAAACAGGTTTGCGGAACTTTGCTTATTTCATTTGAGTCAAAAAGAAAAAAAAAAAAAAAGCTGCTAAATTCCGGTATCCATGGAAGTTCACAATAACCTTCCTGTTGCTTCAATTTTAAATTCTTTATTTAAAAAGAAAAACATGGAAAATCTTTACCAATATAGGAAAAGAGTAACGCCTGTCAAAATTTGTCAAATCATCATGTACCATAATTTTACTTTTTTGTACAAAATTCAGTTTTCCGGGTTGGCTACTTGATTCCTAAACACCATCCGATCCTAATGATCTTTGCTTCCATGTAAGTGATCCGGATTCGAATCTCGATGGATGTCGAAGTTTTGATTAAACCGCAGGATGTGAATAACAAAGAAAAAATTGATTCTGACGATTTGAGCACGGATATTGAAAGTGATATCTGATCCATTAGATCTTGATGATGTTGGAATGATGTACTCATCCATTGGATTCGCCCATGAAAGAAGATGCCCTTCTTCAAACTTACTCTCCAAATCGAATATTCTCTAATAAAATTGAAACCTTATGGTCACACCCAGAAAAGATAGCCACGTTGGAACACCCCCCTCCAAACCCTTTCCGCTTATCAAAATAAAAAAAACACTTCCTGATCCATTTTAATAAAAAAACAATCAGCAGATGAAGAATAGGAAGCATATCACTTAGGATTATTTCAGATGACCAATTTTATCCAGATTATTGTTAGGGCCTGAAATAAGATAGTCAGCTTCAACTGAGCATACACCAAGTGGTGCAACCACTGGATTAACCAGTTTCCGATCGCTGAAACAAACTAATCAAGTTTGAAGGATTTTGAATAGGCCGGCCGCTTGTGAGAACAAATTGGATGATCTCTCCATCAAAATTTTTCTTGCTGTTTCAAAATACTGGAGAAATTTATACACACATGGAACCCTTCTGAACTAGCTAACATATATGCGAAATGGGTAGTTCACAATATGATGCAACTCAAATCCAAATGATGGAAATATCCAAACATCTAAAATCAGAATTCATACACCAAAATTTTTAACTGAGAAGTATTTATTTTAGTTTTCAACACTTTCTCAAACTGGTTTCCAACATTGTATCCATCTAACATTGTAAGTTGGGCATCAACAGCTCTATGTACAGCCCACACAACATTAACAAACCTGCACCACATGTTCAATTGAACGAAGCATGACACCCAAATCCCTCAGAAAACAAGTGATTTTAGTTTTTGGATAACAATCTTTTGATCAAAAACCTAGGACTATTCTTATCACAATGCACAAACAATTTGTGTATGTTATTTGTCTGAGCATCCTTTATAAACCTAAGAAGATTTCATGATATTTTAATGCTTCTCTTCCTTGGGAATGTCTTTCTTCGGAGCTTGTGAATCCAATTCTTTGGGTGCTTTCCGCTCCACAGACCTGTAAAAAATAAGGGCAGCTTAAGAAAAGGTAATAATCGCACCTACATTACATAATATGATGCGCAAGTAAATGCAACATGTTCTATGATGCCTAGAAATGGAAGACCAACCATGTGCTCACAATTGAACATCAAAAACCAAAAGCGCAAAGGTTATCAGGTCTTAAAGAAAGATGAGCGCCTTGCTGTTCTTTACTTTCCTCAAAACTATGCTAAGTTCTTCCAGAACCAAGACTACATCAAGAGGAAAATACAGATGCATTAGCAGATAGCCACTTACATACATCAATGACATCACCTGAACTGCTAGCTCTCGTTATCATATCAACTAATATCAGACAAAACAGAAGAAACATTCGCTAAGCTGTATTACATGCAATGGTGGGGTTCCCTTGAATTCTGCAAGTTTAAAGTTGTGCTGGCTCAAACTGATGAGACATAGTCTGGCTTCTACGCAATCATTCCCCACATCAAAAGGATGCAACTAGAAACATGATTTCTCAAAGAAAGAAAAGTCACCGGAAATTTCAGAAACTCAGCCATGAGGCTGCTGACACATTCTGTAGAGCTCCACAAATGTAACTAAAAAAGTAGTCAGAGGCAAAAGATGAAAAACCCCATAAGTTGCACTCCAACTACATAATGGAACCTTGACAGACACGATTTCTGCTTGGAATCTATAAAGGACACAAACATGTGTAAATAACTATTCTAACAACCTGAAAGTGACTAAATCATAACTTTTAACAAGTCTGTGCAACAAGAAAATCTGACTATTATATTAACTTTTTTTGGTGATCCCTATATAATGCATAAAGCAAATATTAAACCGGCTACCATTGCCAACTTATGATAGAGAATTTCTTCACAGAAGCTATGGATGTCACTTAAGAACTTAGGCCACTTTCACGCTCTTCAACCCCCTCAGCATGTTCTAACAGGTCTAAGCATCTAAAAATAGTAGTAAGAACGTGACATGCTTAAATGACCAAATCATAATGGAGAAACCTTCTCCCAACAATAGGGAAGCATATATATCCTATTCGGCCATTCCTTCCAATCAACGGTTACATCCCTTTTCAATACATGTCTTTTATATTTTTCCTTGAATCCACAAGGATCTTGTGAACATGGAAGCAATGTTATTACATGCCTTGTTAAGGCCTAAGCCTAACTCACCTCTAACACCTATGCATTTCTGGTGAATTGGTTAAGGTCATAAGATTCGGTATTAGAGCCAGCCCCACGTTTGGAGTTCTAGTCACTAAGAGTGAGAGACGCTTGTGGAACAGCCCACCTACTGACTAGATTGCAGCCACCATAATGAAAGGTTATTTGATTGTCCTATAGGGAAAACCATCACATGGAAAGAGCAAAATCTGCCACAAAGTGGGGTCCCAAGGACATCAGCTGCAAAGTCAGTGGCTTGTTGAGGACATGCTTAAGACCTAAATCAAATGCACCTCTAATGCCTAGGCATTTTTGGCGTATCAGTTAGAGTCATAAAAAAAATGTTTTCGTAGAAGCCCCATAACAGAACAACTTATGTTGATATGCATTTCATTACCCCACCCCCCTCCCAAAACAAAAAAACAAAAAAAAAAAAAAAAGGTTCTGTAATGGATTGGAAGCACCAGAAATATCTATTGCTCACTTAAAAGATTACTTGAGAAGGTTCCCAAGGTGGGCTTTGCTGTTTTCCTTTATTTTTAGTTGGCAAAATGAAATACTTTTAGAAAGGAAAAAAAACACCAACCTTGTATGCCCAGATGATAACCAAAATGACCGAATAACATATTCCCATGGAAGAATACTGGGCAACATTATAAGTCCAGCCTGGAAAAAATAGAACCATCTTAAACAACATTATGCTACCTATCCTGTTATAACATCTTGGTATACATATCTGACTGGAATCTATTACCTGCATAATCTAATTCCAGAAAGAAAAAATGAACTACCTATACTAAAAACATTTAATAAAGCAACAGAGATGGAATATTTAACACTGCCTTATGCCTCAGATCATAGATCATAATAGAAAGGAACCCCACTTGACATGAGTTGTCAATCCATGTCAGTTTGGGAATTCATGTAGCTATCTGTTTTTGCCAGTACGGTGATGTCAAACAGTATTGCCAAGCTTGAATCAATGCATAAAGTTCCAACTTGGTGGATATGATTCTCTAACATTCAACTTGTTATCAAAGTAGGCAACTGCATGTTATTTTTTATTAAATTATGAGTAATTCATGCACGTAAGATATTATATGCTGTCTAAATCACCTTACTAACTAGCATATAAGTGCTTTAATCATCTTCAGTCTTCACTCTTCTTTTTAGAAGCACTAATTGCCACATCTTTCAAATTTGGAACAGAGAGAAAACAAATTAACAAAGACAAAAAAACAAAACTCTAGGAGTTCAAAAATTTTCAAGTCCTTAACTTGAAGTAAACTCTTGATACAACGTAAGAACAAGAAGATCATAGAAGAACATATTACCTAAGTCATCACTTGAAAAACTTGGCAAATCATAGTCTGAAGGGCATGACCAAGTAACTTATCTTATGTCTGTAAAAGCACTTCTCAGTCATTTTTAGGTCAGTTATAGGCTTCTAGCTGCTCCTCAAGCACATCTTCAAGGGAAGAGTAAAACCGAGCATCGCATCAAGCTTATTTTCCATGCAAGGTACCAGAAAATAATTCTTGTTCTTTTTCAAAAGTTAATGCACGTAGAACTTTCCACATGCTGGGGGGGAACAAAAATTAAGTGGTAAGTACATCTAATAAATTAATTCAGCCTAAAAAAACTGAAGAAAAAATGGATGACATCACTCCGTCTCACTATGTACATTGGATCTAAGATTTCTTGTAAAGCATGAGACTTTATTGTAATCCTCATCAATTTGATATAGAAATTGATAGTGCTTGCTCAGCCATTCTCTGCACAGCTAAAGCATCATGCCACTTTGTCAAAGAACAATCAACCGCTAGAGCAATGCCCTCTTAATCTAATGGTAGAAACTTCTCTAAGTCTACTATTACCCAATGCCCTCTTAGTTGAATAGTTGTTTGAGCCTATATATCATATTTTCTCCACATCACTACATACAAGTTTGACATGTTACAAAGCATACCCATGTTCCACCATTATGCCATGCAACTTGTAATTATTTCCAAATGTTGTAATCCATTACATTGAATTCTGTCCAGAATGGAATGTAATCCTTGTTTTGCAGTGAAGCTAGAAAATCGATTCATAGATTCTTTGTTATGTCAATGATATGACTATGCTCCTTGTCCCCAACATTCTCACAAATGAGATTGGTGTTGTCAAGAATGGACCTTTACTGCCTGGTGGCTCAATGACACACTGTGCCCCTTAATGGAGTGTTCCAGTGGCAGCACGAACAGAATCACCTTCAACTTTTTCTATTACTCCCCATTATTCCTTTGTTGATGTTATCTTCAATATACTTACCTGTAGCTTTGCTAATTTGATAGCTTTTAATATTAAAAGCAGCAGCACAATTTTTAGTTATATGATTGGACCATTCAAACAGTTCCATTTTGCATAACTTATATTAGCATCTCCCATCATTTTGTGCCATGCATCTTCTAAAGAAGCTTATGCCACTGATTACGACAACTTGAATATTCAAACTGAGATTTAATATCAACAAAATTAAGATCGCATATCAACAGTAGATGCACATATAAGTTTTAAGGAACTAGATAGGGTGCTTAAAATGATTGAACTAAGGGCACATTCAAAGAGGAAATAAGTCAGAATTTCAGCACACAGGATTCCTTGTTGCCATGCAGAACTTTTTCATGATGAGCTTGACTGTTCAAAGAAATAATGAGAAAGAACAATGATGGTTTAATGATCATATGCTGACAATGTTTATGTCAATTTTTGTTGTAACTTAGCTCTCCCAACACGTACTAACTAGTATTAATGGGATACAAAACTTATATCATATTGCATGTCACTCTAAGAACTTAATTATCTTGGAGGCACGTAAGCACATCAACTAGCATATGTTAGTACCCGATATAGCATTTAACTCACTCTCTTCATTCTTATTCTCAATAAATAGTTGATACAGCTTCGAATTTACTGTGGGCTGCAGTCATAGGGTTAGGTGTCTTGGATGTTGCCTAAATAAGCTGTTCAGTTTTTATTGGACCATTCTCTACCAACTGCTTGGCCTATGAAGGATAGGATAGTCATGAAGGCCCAACCTTGCAGTTTGCCAATGAAGAGACAAAAATCTGGTTGCAAGCAAAACGATTGTCTTATTGTCGATATGTTCAGCCACGGCAAAACTCAAAGGATATTGGCTCTATGTTCAATACAAATGTAGTTTATTTTGTTGGCACTGTGTTCATAAGCGGTGATGATGAATGCTGTATGAGACATCGAGGATAACCTGAAAGCCTCAGTGAATCATAATGCCCTGAGATACTAGCTATTAAGGGACGTGGTTTATTTCTGGACATTGTGATTCATAAAGGCTGTTGGTTGTACCCCACATCTCATGTGGCATAAATCACTTCACCAGCAAACAGCAAGGCAAAGCACTTCTCTCAATCTCTTAAAGGGAAGAGGAAAACAAAAGAGAAAATAAGGAGCCCCAAAGAACAGTACACCAGGCAAAGCAATTCTATAAATCCATAAATCATAACTTCCATCCATTTTCCAGTATCATTTATAACCAAGTTACCAATAAAGAAAAAGATTGCTAATCAAGCCACTACTTCAACAGACTTTTTATAAGAGATAACAACCATAACCAAAATAGCAACAGGATAGGAAACTAAACCAGCCGATGTAAGCTTTCCACCTTAACAGTTGGAGGGTCGGCAGCAACATCAGTAACATCTTTAGTGGTATGTGAGCCTCTAGTAGATGACTCAGGCAGTAGTTGGTTTATTCTTTGCATCACAGCCTCCCTTAATTCCTTTCTGAAAAGAATAGTCTTCCTTAATTCCAACAGCAACTTTTTGACCCCTCTCATAAAGCTCCACATCCTGGACATGAAATTCATGCAAGGTCTCTTCCTGATAGAAATTTTGAGAACCATCTAAGCCTTACCTCTTCACACCAGCTGAATCATTGCCACCAAGAAGGCAGTTCTCAGCTACATTTATAGAAAGATGGCCTTCTATCTTCTTGGTTTTAGATTTTTTGGTGGCCCATGCTAGGGGTTCTCCTTGACATTGAGAAATGAAGGGGAAGATGACTTGCAAATAGTGGAGAAAAGAAATGAGAAAGAATGTTGAGGTTGGGGAGATTGAAGAGGGAGTGTGGTATGTGGAGGTTGGGGAGATTAAAGAGGGGAGATAGGCTTGGTGAAGGTCACAGATGGAGCCATCTTCTTCTAACTTTCCAATTATTTATTTTGGTAAATAAGGAAGGCAGTACATTCCTAGATTACGGTATTAATGGTGGTCAATCTAGCAACTAGGCCAAACGAGTGTTAAGTGCAAGATTCTGCACCAGATTTCTCATGTGAAGTAGCTTATATGGCATTCATTAGCATTTAGAAATTTGCGCAGAGGATGGCTGGTGTAAGTTGGTTTCTATGCCCAATACTAGCACGATAAATTGATAACCAAGCTTGGAAGTCTGCTACGTAGCCATGCACCTAAAACACACCAACTTGGGTCAGATCAAAGTTCCTTCTATAAATCCAGCTTCCATTCATTTTTTCTTCCACTTTCTTTTGGATATCAACACTATTCCTCTAGAGATCTACCAACATGTTTGCATATAAATATGGTAACTTCTTACCTTAATTGGTTTTGGAGCATTTTTCATAGAACACATTTTCTTGTTAAGAAATCACATGACTCCACAAATTTGCAAGTTGATTTTTTTTTTTTGTTAGTAATTAAGCATTAAAGGCTGGATATAAAATATTCCTTAGCAAACCCTAGGCACCCCCAGCCATGCCACCAGAAGTAACAACTTCACATGCACTGATCTAAAAATCAAATACATCTTAACAAGATTCAAACCCATACAGTTACCTAGTGACAAAATATAACCTATTCCTTCACCAAAACCCTGGTGCTGCCCATCAATTATTATCTCTAGTTACTTAATCAAAAACCTTATGGGTTGTAAATTCATTGGCCAAAAGGATTTTTATTTGTGTTATCAATATTGCAAAACAAGTGAGATGTTTTAAAACTAAATCTACCAAAAAAATTATAAATATCAACAATGATTTAACATTTAAATATGAAAGGATACATTTTCTAACCAAACACATAACTTTTCCATCATAGTCTCAGCATCTACCTCATGAATCACAATGTACCTCAAAATTCTGATCACCCCTAGGGTTCGGTCAACATGAAAGAGGGGACAGAGTTCATTTAGAAGGAACTATTAGGGTTTAGAAGGATTTCTGATATTGTGAAGCATGAGAAAAAAGGAAAGGAGGAGAAGAGAGGAGGGAACTAAGATTTCAGAGAAGAAGAAAACCTTTTTCTTTATTCAATCTCCAGAACCACATTACATAGATCCAACACCCCTATTTAGCAATAGAAAAGCCACTGACTCAGATTTTTAGACATCCTAATGTACCCATCTAAGGCACTGGTTACTGTTGCCAATATAGTATCATTAACATTCTACCATGCCTTATTAAGCCCTTATACAGAGATCTTTTAGTCTCAATCCTTCATTAAATAGATTAAACATCCTGAAATCACTAAGTAAAATAAAAGAAAACAACATAATAGATTAAAAATAAACCTACTAGCTATCCCGATCACCCATGGCCCTTTGACACAACAACTTCACAACAATATGAAAAGCTCAAAATTATTTACAGGTTCTTTTTGTTGGGTGATCATCCACAATCTTCAATGAACTTTAGCATAAATACAGATGCTCACTTTCCACCAATCAAACAAGATAGATTTAATCTTTTTTTGGAAGAGGAAAAAAGACAAGAATAATGGTAATCAAGGGTGTCAGATCTGGATATGATCAATGAAATAAATACAACAATGATCAGAGTTGATGAATGCACATCCCTTGATAGTAACAAGGACGTTCAAAACCAAAAAAAGTTGATGAAAAATATTTGTGAATTATAGTTCCACCATTATAATACAACACATAATCAGAAGCTGCCACATTTAACTCTATGAAAAGTAAAGACAGGAAAAGAAAAGCAAAGGTAATTATTATATGCTCATAACTTTGTATATACTGTCATTCACCAACCAAAAATCAGTATTTTCGTTGCTCAAGACACACATCACTGACTGACGCAGCTTGAAAAGAAACTGAATCACTTACCACCAGAAAGCTAAAGACTAAAGCAATTAATCACTTCGAAATTCTAAAAAATAGCAATTTTAAACTGACCGATAAAACATTTTAAACTGACCCATAATTACTAACAGATTACTAATAATAATCTCAATAAAGCAATCGAATTCATCCAACTACTTCCTCGAATGACAGAAGAAATTGTAGCAACAAATTTATATTGCATCAAATTAAAGTTTTGAGTCATTTGCTTAAGTAAAATCTCTGAGCGAAACATATTCTCAGCTAGGAATTGATGCAACGAAAGAAAGCCAAATTCAAATCGGAATTGATGCAACGAAAGAAAGCCAAATTCAAATCGAAAAAGGGAAAGATGGAATATTTTTTTTTACTTGGCAGCAGAGGCGGATTCCTCTTCGAGCCACCGTCGGATTTGGCGGACGTTGCGGCGGAAGATGGTGGCGGACTGCTTGACGTCGCTACGGAGGAGGAGAACAGCAGCGCTGACGCCAACCACCGTCAGGATGAAGTTGGTCAAAGCCATTGCTCTCAAAAGAAAACCCTAGAAAAACCCAGCTCTCGCTCTTCAAAGAGAGCTTCCGTGGAGCAGCGAAGATTTAGGAAGAGGTGCACCCAAAGTCTCGACTAGAGAGGCACTTGCAAGCCCTGGAACAAGTGAGGCTAATTTTATCACACCTTATTATGAATAAATAAATTTTTACTATGATACAGCAAAACTGTTTCGAAAGGATATGATTGTGTTTCGAGGATTGAATTATGAGATAAAAAATCAATAGGATGTCGCTAATCCTATAGAAAAAAAAATAATGAGGTCCGGAGGTCATTATTTTTTTCCTATAATTATCGGCTCTATCTTCCCGACCTAGCGTCCCCTCCCCCGCCCTCCCCATCCCCACTTCCTCGCCCTCCTCCACCTTTTCATCTCCCTCCCCCACGCCCTCCGTCTCCTCGCTGCGTGCAGCCCCTCGGCGCCAGTGCCCTCGAGGAGAAAAATCCCCAATCGGAACTTAAGAAACCCTCCGATCTCCCTCAAGTTCTCTCCTTCCCCACGGATCTCCCAAAAAGAGTGAAATGAAAAGAAAGACGAAAAAAAAAAAAAGAAAAAAAAGAAAAAAAAAATCAATCTTGGTGAGGGAAGGTCTTACCTTGGAATTTTCGGGCGGCTTGGAGCAGCCGAGTAGGGAAGCTTATTGCTTGTGGCTTATCGGTTAAGATGATGGTTAGCCCATCTGAATGTATGTTTAGGATTCTGCTAAACGAATTATAGGATTCTCTTGGATGAATTAGAGATAGCAACGAATTAGATATCTATCCGTACCTATGTCGGATGAATCGACTTAGACAAGAGGGTCAAATCAAATTGAATTAGATTAGATAAAAAATTTAATGAATAAATATTATAAATAATTATAATTTTAAAAAAAATTAAATTAATATTATATCAAATCGAAATCGAGATAGAGCGTATCATTATCTAACTTGAACCTATTTTAAGATTTTATCTAGAATGGATTTTAGTTGGATAAAATAAAATTTATCTCGTTCGGATCGAGTACATGATGAGCTGGTTACAATCATCATTCCTAAAATAGATTTTAATATTAAACTTAAATCCAATTAAATAAAAAATTAAATTAAATCAAATCGGATAGGATTCATGATCAAAATTTTTATATAAAATTATAATATATGTATATATAATTGGATCTAATATCTAAGGGTAAATTTTAACTCTGTCCTAAATTCGAACAAGTTTTAATTTTAAATTTTAAAGATATACAAAGACTAGTTAGCTTTTTTTGAATATGAATTATTTTATAAATATAATAATTAATATGAAATTTTGATGATGATAAATTTATTATTTTGGTGAAAAAATGAGTAGAGAGAGAGGAGTGAAAGAGAAGGAATGAAGGAGGAAATCTTAATTTGCCATCTAAATATATAATCAATTAGTTTACATAGAATTTTTTTCCCAATAAAATTTCATATATAATCCTATAAGATCAAATCTTATATCCTATCTTGAATTTTATTCTAAATATATAAATCTTAGATATCTAAATAGGCTCTAAATAAAATTTTTATCCTACAGTGATGGTCAAAAATCACTAATATTATTTTTATACACCAATGATTATAATTATTATTATAAAATTTAGCTTGTCACAATGGGTTTAACCATTAGCAAAAATTTTAAAAATTAAATAATAGAAAATAAGATAATAAACCATATAACAATGATTGATTAAAAATTTAAAAAAATTAGTTGAAAGTTAAATGTGCGTGTATATATTGACTAGAATAGATTAAACATCGGGCTAAGTCAAGCTCTACTGTAGAAATTAGGCCCAAAGTTTATGCTCAAGCCCAATCCAAACACTGGGCCTTTTTTTTTGTCTAGGCTTGGGCCAATCTTGAAAGATCTCCAAACCTACCTAATAGACTCGATATTGATATATTCATTAACATATAGTATAATATTTTATTATTATAATATATAATTAGTTAATGTAATTAATATATGAAATATATATGAAATATATATAATTATCTTGGGATAGATCGAGCTAATTTTTAATTTTTCTATGCCCAGCATGATTTTCAGATTGTACATTCTTTTTTCTATTTTTGCCCAAGCTCATCCCATAGGCCTATTTCTAATGTCCAAGCCTACCAAATTTTAGGTTGGACTAGGTAGGCTAGGCATGTCATTTGGCTCATGATCAACTTTAATCTATACATATTCTAATATTAAATTATTTTTATTATTTATGCCCAATTAAGTTGTATAACAAAATGTCATATACCAACATTGTAGATACCGAATAGTACATATAAACAAAAGCAAATATTTTATAAGTAAAATAAGTAACTACTCAAATAGGAATCTTATTCATAGCTCGATATTTTTAATGAGTCTAATTTTTGGCCATGCTTAAAATATTAATTGGCTGGTCTAAGTTAGGATAGGATACAGGACAATATATAAGTCAAATACAAACCCTGTTTTCCTTTTATAAGTTATTCATTTTTTATTTTTTACCAAAAAAAAAAATACTTATCTTTTGCCATTGTAGTTATATTGACTTTCATACTTTTCTTGGTATATTCTTTAGTTTTTATGTGACATCTCTATCATACTACTCATCTTCATAGAATACCATAAAATCTCTTAATTCTATAAGATGATTTGTGAAAATGCAATATAAAAAAATAATGAATAAAAGCCCAAATTTTGCTTTAATAATAAGCTTTTCTAATAGTTAAAACTATTTTTTTATTAACTTTTTTAGGATGGAAATTTTAACATGCTAGGAATTCACTGCATCTAATGTAGCTGGAGGGTAAAGTAAGAGATGAAAGCTAAAAAAGTGCCCTCAAATAATTTTATTATTTGGTTTGTGATTTCATCTCTATATAAATTCGAAGACAACTAAATGCAACATATATATGTTTTTGGTAGAAATTAAAACTTTCACTAAGCCATTAAAGTAACTAG
This sequence comes from Elaeis guineensis, assembly GCF_000442705.2. Classification (NCBI taxonomy): domain Eukaryota; kingdom Viridiplantae; phylum Streptophyta; class Magnoliopsida; order Arecales; family Arecaceae; genus Elaeis; species Elaeis guineensis. Next base: position 123,978,186 of record NC_025998.2, read on the forward strand.
CAATTTATTTTATAGCAACTAAACCCCAAAAAGTAATTAGTAATTTACAACAACTAGACCCTAAGAACTAATCCTTGATAAATGAGAAAATATAATGATACTAAAGTCCTTGACATAAAATGAATGATTACCATGAAGTTAGTTTCCTCCAATATTTCAAGTGTCATATAGTAAATAGAAAAATCATGCTCATTACCATCATCATTAAATATAAGAATCATAACTATGTAACATAAAATAGTCAAATACTTTTGCATCTGAATAAATATAAAAATATAAAATATTCTTCATCACTTGTGTCACTTAGCTATATATAGGGTGAGTGAAGAAATGATTAACAAAGGGATGCGAAAGGTGTGAACTACTAAAAGATATGAATCAATCATTATAAGACATGAAATTTATAACTATTGGTTTTTGAGATTATATTATTATTTACATCAATAAATATTTAGGCTATTATGTGTTATCCTAATTTGGTTACCTTGATTTAAATTTGACTTAATATATTAAAACTAAATTAAAACCATAATAGGGACTTCTAAACAGTAATATCCTTGACAAAGCTTTGAATATTTGAATTAAAGATCAATCCAAGTTAATAGCTATTAAATTTTCAACATTGGATAAAATTTAAAAAATATATTTAATAATTGAATAAATTATAAGAACATACTCTCAGCTTTATTATACTTTTACTTATACCCTCTCGACTTTAAAAAATGTTAAATTAGCCCTTAAAATTTTTTAGACATTCTAAAATGATTTTATCATTTATCTTTATCAATAAAATGATGTTATGTAACCATTACATGATACCATAATTCTATAAAATTATCAAAATATCTTTATTCTCACATTCTCCCTCTCTCCTCCTCTTCAATTGATCCCCTCCTCCGTCATAGACATCCTTCTTTCTTCCTCGTCTTTCTCCTAACCTACTTCTCTTCCTTCATGGTGGCTCTCTCTACCTCCATCTATAACCACCGGCAACCCCTTCTTCCCGATCTCCTTCTTACTTATCTACCTCTCCTCATCCTCCTCCTCCAAGTTGGCCCATGAGTCTTTTCTAAGGCTATAAATGAGTCGAATTGACCCGTATCCTGACCTGATCCGAACCATATAGACCCGACCCAAATCATTTTAAAGAACCCATAGATCTTGGTCGGATTCTAAAATTGAATCAATTTTATTTTTTGAATCGGATCGAAATTTACTGAATTTTGATCCGATCCAATCCAACCCCATTCGTAAAGACTTGTGGATTGATTTCGATATCCGATCCAATCCAATCCAAATCCAATATGAGACCTGAATACTCACCTGAATGGCTGATCCCAAATCTATCTTGAGTCCCTCTCTTAGCCTCTTAGATGCTCTTTTAAAATATAATAACACTCTCAAAAAGAGTACAAATAATTATATAATGAACTACAAATAATTATATTTTATTATGTTTATTCTTAAAAGGCAAATCTCTGCACCAATGATATTTATTGTTATTTTATTAAAGTCATAGTATTAAAAAGTAGAAATTTTTAACATCTAAATACAAAAATAATAAGATAAAGATAATTTGGCATATTACTTAGCTCTAGGTTTTATTGCATTATCTTGTAGATTTCTTCTTCTAATATGTTTAATAGATTTTTTCAATCTTAATTCAAATATTCTCATCTTATGGTTTCAAACCTATATTCCTTTTGTTTTATTTATTATAACTCATTTTTTTTATCAAGAACTTGTAAGTTCAACCATTTTTGTTAGTATTTGCTAATTTTTGTTGACATTCTTAAATTTTTTTATATATATAAAGAAAAGTGGACTTGGTCTCTTATAGTTATAGATGTATCTTAAGCATTCATATCAATTCTCTGATTATAGGATCTAATGAACTTTTCTGAGACTAGATTTTTTAGATGGTATGTTACAATCTATAAGAAGACAGCCTTCATTGTGTTGCTTGAAATTTCAAGACATATACTATTGGGTGGATGTCTGGCCAGGACACCATCTCCCAAGATCCTTTCAGTACCATGCGATGCAGCAGGAAGAAAGAAGAAACAAAACAAAAGAAAAAATAATCAAAATACGTGGATCAGCCACAAAAGGGCTCGCCTCCACGGAGTATGCAAACTTCACTATGAAAAGAAAATTTTACAAGAGGAGACCTCACCCTCAACCCTTGTACACCCAATTCTCTCTCATCTGAAGTTCTCCTCACAAAAGCTCTCTCTCTTTTCGAGACCCCCCTGAACCCCTGAAGAGCCTGGCGACCGCTGTCTAGGAGCCTCCTGCTCCTTCTCTCACAGCAACCTCAAGCCTCTCTCTCTCTCTCCTTTGGTTCGTACGGCCTTCGTACGGCGAGAAACCCGAGCACCTCTCCTTCTCTGTTCGTCTCAGGCCTTTTTAAAGGCTTAAACGTAGGTTTAAACTTGATTAGAGAGGGATTAGGAGTCCTAAATAAAGCCAAAAAATCCCCTGGACCGTCGGATCAAGATCGGGATCTCTCTGGGCCGTCCGATCATGCTTCGGTCCACGGAATAGTGCCGTGGACCGTGAGAAACGCATGGGAAACGCCCACGCGGTCCACAGGCCGCGCCGTGGACCACCCGGTCCACGGTGGACCGAGGCAAAGGGGCCAGCAGGCCGCTGGCCTGGGCCGGCCCGCGCGCGCGGGCTTGGGCCGCACCAGCGCGCGGGCCTGCGCGCGCCTGGGCCGCGCGCCCCGCTGGGCGGCGCTCTCGCCTGGGACGCGCGTCCCGCGTGCCGCCACCTGCGGCCGCGCCGCTGCCGCCCGCCGACGGTCCTCCATCACCTCGATTCTCGTGCCGACTTCAAAAGCTCGTATCTCCTTCATCCGAGCTCCGATTCAGGTGATCTTGGTCTCGTTGGACTTCGTTTTTCGCTGCGAACCTCACTGTGGGCTCAATGTGGGCTGAATCTTGAGGTGTCAAATCCTAACAATCTCTACCTCGACTCGATATTCGGCCTCCTTCAAATTCTGAGAGCTTCTGGATCTCCGCGCCCCCATACCCTGGGGCAATCACCTGCTGATCATGGATGGGCAAACATGGGAGTCAAGCCAGGCTGCTCGATCCCATCTCCGTCGTATGCTGTGCTCCTCCTGACCTGAGACCTGCTCGGGGCATCATCCTGTGGCAATAGGAATCTCACCTTGCGACGTCGCCTCTCGTCCTCCCGAGTCTCCTGTCTCGTGCCCGATCCGCCTCCTAGAGCTCCACCTCGCTCTGGGCTCTACCTGACTCCCAAAGCTCCACCTCGCACTGGGCTCCCTGTCAGGTAATAATGTCCTCTGCTCCCCTTCTTCCCCTCCAGCATAATCCTATCGCCGCGTAGCACCCTCAGGATTCCTCCACCAGCTACCGTCCTGTAGCCTCTCGAATCCAGTCTGCTAAGTGAGATAAGATTCCATCTGAAATCGGGTATGTATCGGACCTCCCCCAATCTTCTCACTGCACCGTCATGTGTCCTCCAGCTGACCGTCCCAATGCCTCTGATCGCACAGCTCGATCCATCCGGCAGATATACAGTGCTCTCACTGTTCTCCAGGGAGTCAAACTGCTCCTCTCTGCAACACACATGATAGGGGCATGCAGAATCTAATATCCACTGCTGGGAAGAAGCAGATACCTCGTCAGATATCTCAAAGACATCTCCATCTAAATCACTGCTGGCCGTCGCTACAGCAGCCACCGTCTGATTTTCCAGTTGAGGGCAATCTCTGGTTAGATGCCCCAACTCCTCACACCGGTAACATCTGATTTTGCTCAAGTCCCTCCTGGACTTAGACCGCCCTCGTTGCGATCTCCTGTCGCTCCGTCTACCGCCTCCTGCACCTCCAGAAGCCACCAAAGCTGAGCTATCGCCACCTGAGCTCGAAGCTGGGTTCTCCCTCCTGAGAACCTCATTCTGGAGTATCGCCGCGGTGACCTCGTCCATCTTGATAGTGCTCTTCCCCACTAGAAGAGCAGTCACCAAGGACTCGTACGAAGAGGGAAGCGACGCCAGCAAAACCAGCACCCTGGTCTTCTCCTCAACATTCTCGCCAACGCTGAGAAGGTCGGTGAGGATCTTCTGGAAGTGGCTCAGATGCTCCTGCACGCTCTGTCCCTCAGTCATCCGCAGTTGGTAAAACTGCCTCCAGAAGAAAAGAGTGTTGGTGAGAGACTTCGCCATGTACAACTCTTCGAGCTTCGACCACAGCACTGTCGGAGAAGTCTCACTCAGCACATGGATCACCACCTCATCCGCCAGGTACATGCGGATGGTACTCACCGCCTGCATCTGTAGCCGTTTCCAATCCCGCACCTCCATGGTGGTCGGCTTCTCGTCGCACAAGAGAGCATCGATCAACCCCTGTTGGATGAGCACGTCCTTCACCCTTGCCTGCCACAAGGAAAAATTGCTCTTACCATCGAACTTGTTGATCTCCATCTTGATTGTTCCTGCTTTCTCCATCTTCAGTCTTGCTCACCACCACTACAATTTGCGTCCTTGTACCACCTTGCTCTGATACCACTTGTTGGGTGGATGTCTGGCCAAGACATCACCTCCCAAGATCCTTTCAGTACCACGCGATGCAGCAGGAAGAAAGAAGAAACAAAACAAAAGGAAAAACAATCAAAATACGTGGATCAGCCACAAAAGGACTCGCCTCCACGGGGCATGCAAACTTCACTATGAAAAAAAAAATTTACAAGAGGAGACCTCACCCTCAACCCTTGTACACCCAATTCTCTCTCATCTGAAGTTCTCCTCACAAAAGCTCTCTCTCTCTTCGAGACCCCCCTGAACCCCTGAAGAGCCTGGCGACCGCTGTTCAGGAGCCTCCTGCTCCTTCTCTCACAGCAGCCTCACGCCTCTCTCTCCCTCCTTTGGTTCGTACGGCCTTCGTATGGCGAGAAACCCAAGCACCTCTCCTTCTCTGTTCATCTCAGGCCTTTTTAAAGGCTTAAACGTAGGTTTAAACTTGATTAGAGAGGGATTAGGAGTCCTAAACAAAGCCAAAAAATCCCCTGGACTGTCGGATCAAGACCGGGATCTCTCTGAGCCATCCGATCATGCTCCGGTCCACGAAATAGTGTCGTGGACCGTGAGAAATGCGTGGGAAACGCCCACGCGGTCCACAGGCCGCGCCGTGGACCACCCGGTCCACGGTGGACCGGGGCAAGGGGGCCAGCAGGCTGCTGGCCTGGGCCGGCCCGCACGTGCGGGCCTGGGCTGCGACAGCGCGCGGGCCTGCGCGCGCCTGGGCCGCGCGCCCCGCTGGGCCGCATGCCCGGTTGGGCCGCACGCTCGCCTGGGCCGCGCCGCTGCCGCCAGCCGTCGGTCGCCGGTGGTCCTCCGTCGCCTCGATTCTCGTGCTGACTTCAAAAGCTCGTATCTCCTCCATCCGAGCTCCAATTCAGGTGATTTTGATCTCGTTGGACTCCGTTTTTCGCCGTGAACTTCGCTGTGGGCTCAATGTGGGCTGAATTTCGAGGCGTCAAATCCTAACATATACTCTCTTGAAAAGAAGTTTGGATGGATAAGTGAACCTCTTGCTATTATTTACATAATTTTTTTTTATTCTTTCTTATAATTTTTTATGTTTGATTGCAACTTGTGCCAATGTTCTTCTTTTCGAAATTGGCATTATTTACAATTGATTATAGCATGCTTTTCAACCACTTATTTCCTATAAATGAAGAAAAATTTTGATTCATTAATAAAAAAAAGTTGTTTAAGTCTAATAGTAATATAAATAAGGTTGCTTATAGATCTTCTACTTATTGATTTTATTATTTATAATCTAGACCCAAATCGATTCGAAATCAGATTCGAATTGAACTCATATTTTATAGATCGGGATAAGGTTATACATACATGGATCCAATCCAACCCAAATGATCCATTAGATCAAGAAATTTAATCATAAACCCGATCTGATCTTCTATTAGGTTAGATTTAGATTTAATATTCAAATTCGATCAAAGAGTCGGATCAAATCAGGGTCACTCATGATCCGGTCCAACCTAATCCATCTTCACCCCTAGCCTTTCTCCTTCAGGATGACTTTCTCCACCTCTAACCATTCTTCACTGGTGACCCTTTCTTCCTCTTTTTCTCCTTCCTTCTTATCTATTTCTTCTCGTTCTCCTCCAAGCTGCTCATTAGGCCTCCCCCTCGATAATGACTCCCTCTACGTCTGCCCCTTCTCACTGACTATTGATCCTTCTCTCTCTCCTTCCTCCTCATCCTATTCTCTTTTTTGTCGTCTACTTCTTGCAAGGCTGCACATAGGCCCTCTCCTTCAATGGTGGTTTTCTTTACCTCCATCCAATTCTTGTGACAGCTCTTCTCCCTCCTCTTCTTCCTCCCCACCCATTTCTCTTCCTCACCCTCCTCCTCCAAGTCCACTCATAAGCCCTCCCTCTCCATGACGGCTCCCTCCATCTTCATCCCTTCTCATTGTTAGTCCATTCTTTCCTCTCTTCCTCCTAGTCACCCCTCTCCTTCTCCTTTAAGCCTGCCCATAAGCTCTTTCCCTCCATGATGGCTCCTTTGACTGCGCTCCTTTCTTGCCAGTGATTTTTCTTTCTCTCTCCTTCCATTCCTTATCACAATTTTTTCTTCTTCCAATCCTATCCATGAGACTTTTGATGTCATCTCCTCCTCCATGCCAATCTCTGCGATCCCATCCTCTCATTTTATGGTGGCTTCCTCCACCTCCACCTCCATCTCTTCCTCACCAACAATCTCTCTCATATGAGTGAGGAATATTTTCATCCATTGAAATGATAAGTTAACACCATTTATTGAAAATAAATAGTAGGATCATTTTGGATTATATCAAAAATTTAAAAGGCTAGTTTGATACTTTTTAAAGTCAAGGAGGCATAAGTAAAATTAACCTAAAGTTGAGGAGGAGTTTTTATGATTTACCTTTAATAATTTGAGATAAATTGTGTTGCTTCTTTCAACTAAGGTTCCACTTATATATTCAAATCTTTACTAAAATACTATGTATAAATATAGTTTCATAGATAGTAAAATATAATAAACATAATAAAATTTATCATGTCAAATTTTTATGTTATACCTCTTTCTGCAGCTAGACTTATTAAAGTTTTAGATCCAATCTAGATTGTTAACCAAAATCTATTAGTAATTAAACTTACTACCATCAAGATCGGTCTAGCATAGGCTAATGGGTTGGAAGATGAGTTGGAGAGCTAGATGAGTTGATTAAAGGATCCAGGTAGCTAGCCACAGATGTCCAAATGGTTGTCAATGATTGGATCTTCGATCCAACATCCAAATCAGTCTTGAAATGCCACGAATATAGGAAGTTTACTTATTAAATTTTTCTAACGGAGAACCCTCCAATGCCCAAATCATACTACCTAAGTAAAATAGAGGATTTTCGAAGTGGAAGAAGGCAATTAGAGAGAGAAAAAGAAAAAGGAGTAGAGTGAAGGAGATCATGAGTTTGTATGCTATGAGCAAGGAGAGAAAGAAGTAGTCTTTATTCTATTTGGGTGTCAGAGAGACTTAGACTCAATGGGATGTTTGAAACAAGAGAGTTTACTTCGTTTAGCTTAGCTTGAATTCAATAAACTTACTTGGAGGACCTCCTAGTGAGTGATTTATATAGGTAAGGATCGAAGTCCATTATGATCAAGATCTTGGGACATGTGATGGAGACCATTGGGGCCAACCTCTCGCACGTCCAAAAGATATAAATGGTATGATGAGATTTAGATGTCATGACTAGAGAGAGAGTTCTATCGTCATGGGTTGATTATTGCCAATTGGAGAAAAATTTGGATGTCTTTGCACCCTTTTGTACAATCATGTGGTAGGAATAGATTGGCTAAGGTGAAGGGCTTCATGGTCCAGTTCGTGTTAGGTTCTAATTGGTCAGTAGTACCATAAACCCACTTCAAACTTTTTTGGATTATCATTATTGATAATGGCAAGTAGTTTGACAACTCTTACATCCAAGCGCTCCATGCCGACTTGCACATTGACCACCAATTCATTTTAGTCGGGCATTATCAAGCTAATGAAAAGCTAACATGACCAATAGAATAATGCTGTAAGACTAGAGAACATGACTAGATAGAGCCAAAAGATTCTAGAAAGATGAGTTACACAACATCCTCTGGGCCAACCCCACCACTCATCGGACTCCTATCAGAGAAACTCTTCGACCTCATTTTTGGCACTAAAGCAGTCATTTCTTGGAAATTGGACTACTTCTCATCGGATAGATTTCTGTGATGAGTAAAGGAACCCTAAAGATCTTCGAGCCATCCTAGACCTCTTCAAAAAAACTAAAGAATAAATTTAGATTAGGCTGATAGCTTATCAGTAGTGAATAGTTTGATGCCATAACTCTCGAGTGAAAGTTAAATTCTTTCACCCAGAGATCTAGTGGTCAAAAGAGCCAAATTAACTCAACCAACAAGTTGAGAGAAACTCTTCCCCAATTGGGAAGGACCATCCTAGTTTTCGAGTAGTATGCCCTAGAACCTATCATTTGAAATATTTGGATGGGACACCCCTTCCTCAATATGAAACTTTATCAATCTTCAACCCCACCATCAATAAAATGTACCACTAAAACTCAAGTACCTAGCCTCTTAATAAAATTATCTTCTTTATGTAAGAACTTTTCTTCTAAGTACTTTAGGTTAGGAATATCACTCAGAAGTTCACCAAAGGTCAGACACATCTTGCACTGACAACTGATAAGTGCAACATTGTATTGACTGGACAAGGCAGTCAATGGCTTTAAGATGCAGCCTTCATAGGCTTAATGAATCAAGCTAGGTTGCTGCACCTACAAAGCCTCAGCGTCTAACCAGACTTTACAGGCTTAACGACCGAAGCCAGATAGTCATGCCTGTAAATCTTCAATATCTAATTAACTTTTATAAGCTTAATAACCAAAGTTAGGCTAACTTCCTACAATGTCTTGGTGTCTAACTAGTCTTCACGGGTTTAACGACTCGAGCTAGGCCACTGCATTTGTAAAAGCTTGATGAATGATGCATGTAGGAGGGATAGTTTGAACAACATCCCCATCTATGCAGATGGCACAACCCAAGCACCTTAGGCCACCATACCTAAAAGCCTCGATGACTGATGCATATAGGAGGGACGATCTAAATAGCCTCCTAGCCTATGTAGACAATACTACCCAAGCAGCTCACACCATTGCACCTAAAAATCTTAACAACTAATGTATATAGGACGGATGGTTTGAACAAGCTCCCAATCTGTGCATCCAGCACAACCAAAGTATCTTAAGCCACCTAAAAGCCTTGGCAATTGATGCTTGCATGCGTATGGCAAGATTCAAGCACCATTGGTCACCATGTCCAAAAGCCTTGGAAACTAACCTAGATAAGCAATATAGCTCAAATACTTGAGCTACCACATCTAAGTCTTGAGGAATACTTGCCTACACAAGCGAGATGATCTAAAGATCTTGACCATCATGCCCTAACAAGCCTCAGCAACTAGTTGGCCTATAGATATTGTAGCCTGAGTGCTTCCAGCCACTACACCAAAGCCTCAATAAGTCATCGACCAAGATAGGTGGTTCGGATGAAGCATGATTTGGCACTTGAGCCAAAAACTTGGTAGCTCGCTGACCTCCTTAAGACAAAACAGCTCTAGTTGAAGTGTTCACTAGACAAGGGACAACTTGATTCTTAAGATATGGATGGCTCAGAAGTCAAGTGCTTCAAATAAACACCACTCTACACCTCTATGCGCTTTTGCTAGCACTGGGGGATAGAGCCCTCAACAATCTCAACAAAGCCAACTATTAAGACCAAGACTAGGGGGCAAGGCTCCGAAGACTATAAGTCTTCTTAACAATAAGCATTGCAAAGCTAAGTAAGGGACAATCAGAGCAATCATACAATGCTACATATTGGAGAATAATATATAAAAAATAGATTTTCTATTATCAATTTCAATTATAAGATTTTAGCTCAATGCTCGAGCATAATTATATATAAAAAAATAAAAGGGAATAGCTAACAAATATTGCATCTCATTTCTATCTCTGATGCCATGTAGCTCGAAGATGGCTGGACAATCACATTCAAAAGGAGTTCACTCTTTATCTTGAGCTTTCTATCTTTTAAGGCTACAGAGGGGATCTTCGTCAAGCTCTAAAAGATTCGATCATCTCTCTTTCTAATTGAGTTGAGGGTTTAAACTTCATTGCATGTGTATACCTCCTCTCAGCCTCGACTCATTGAAGAATCATCTGTATTTCCTTCGATTGAGCAGATACCCTCTGATTTGTCTTTTCTGAATAGAAATCCACCACCTTAGGTGACCACCTTGGAACAAAGGGATGTGATCCACACCCTTGAGATGAAGGTGGAAGTTGCACGACCTCCATAGTTTGCTGCAAAGATAGCCTTTAGCGGCCAAGAAGAGACAAGTGCTAAAAAAATCTTAGCTCTCAAAATCTCCACTTGGGGCCTTTCATTTGCATCCAACATTGTAGCTGCTCAGTTCATAGCCTTTAGTGATTCAACTAGCCCCATGATGGATGCCTTGGCAATAGTGGTCTCTAAAATCTTCAAGGAGGAAGTTAAAGTTGATGGCAGCTAAGTCCAATCTTACTTCTCCATCTTACCTCACCACCAAAGAACTAGCCTTTTCTTGATCGAATTTCTTCTTTTGGGAGACATCTAGAAGCTTTTCCATATTGAATAACATTTCTACATAATAAGTAGACAATTAAATCCCAGGAGAAAGCTGCTATTGATTTAATAGCTCAACGATGACAAAAGGTTTCAGGAGTCTTAGGCTAATTTTCTAGCCTTTTCATACAAGGCCACCTGGGCCTCCCATGGAGACATCACCCAATTAGAAAGATCGGACAATTCCAAGAGATACTGTCAAGGAATGAAGTATTTGGCTTGGATTCATGTGAGATCAGCCTTGTCTAAGATGCTCTTAATAGCATCTGGACCAAGGATGACTTCAGACAAAGTCTCGTTGGACTCTATAGAGGCTCGATTAGGAGATACCTGACCGATAGCATTTTGATCTACAAACCTTTCTTCAGAAGATCCCATCAAAGAGTAGAAAAGAAAAAGAAAAGTAAGGAGAAGAAAAAATCAAGGCTAGAGATAAGAAGTTTAAAAAAAAAATTTGAGAACCTATCGGAGAACCAAAGAGGACTAAGGACTCTAATGGGGGCATGACGAATATTGGAAGTCAGGCAGTGAGGGTAGACAATAGTGGAGGATGAACTGAATCTTCTCCATTATTTAGCTCCTATAAATAAGCTGCCAAAAGTAGTAGTTTTACTCTCTCTAAACTTTATATAGGACTTCAAAGGGTCCAGAACAATATGACTTTTTGAAGCCCATGGATCGATCATTGGATATGTGTTGGCCCACCATTTTACATTGAATCATCACTAGGATTATAAGTGGTAAAATATCTAACCGTTACTCTGAAATACTTGCTAGCAATGATGTCGCTTTGAGAAGTAGAGATGCCGGCACGTCTTACATTGATGCAACATCTAGAAGCTTCTAGTGATGGCTTTAAGAAGTAGCAAAGATAGTACAACCTACCATACAACTATCTATCTCAGCTACCACAACCAACTCAATAGCTCAATTCATGGTTTCATGGCTACACATTGTAGCTTGGCATACAGTGCCATAATTGATCATGCAAGTTCCATCAAACAAAGTCTCATGAATTCTTTTGTGTGATTTGGGTTAATGGTTTGTCCTCGATTCATTTGGTAAAGTAGTCGATGGTCACTATTAGAAATTTTTTCTATTAGATGATGTATGAAAAAGATCCAACGATGTCTATACCCCATCGAGCGAATAGCCAACAAAAGCTAATCAGAGTGAGAGGGGCTACTTGCTAATGCTAAATATTGGCATGTCGTTAACATTAGTTGCATTATTTTATGAAGTAAGCTACATCCTTTTGGATGCTCAGCCAGTTATAACTATTTTGCAGAATCTTGTAGGATAAGGTCCTACTTCTCATGGTGATTTCCATATATGCTTTCTTGTACTTCTTGGAGTACATACTCTACTTTCGAGTATAGGAGAAATTGAAAGAGGGGCAGGGACAATGATCTTCTCCCCTCGAGTAGAATGTAGCACATAGCTTAGTTCTTAATTCTTCAAGTTTCATTCATCTTATCAAGAAACTTTCTCTTTTATAGATAGTTGACAAGCGAGTCCATTCAGTTGGATTTGAGATCAACCTGCAAGACTGGAGTCGAATTCTCCTCGATGTTCAGTTTATCGAGCATCTCTAGATAGGCTGTCTTTAAGAGGTCAGAGCATTTTGAGGTGGTCATCTTTGAGAGCAGATCAACTTGGGCATTCTCTAATTTGGAGATCTATAAAATCTTAAACTTATCAAAGGAGGAAGAGATAGGTTATATCTTCTATAGATACTTTTGCCATTCTGGGTGTCTTAGCCTTGTACTCTCCTTAGATATATCTGATGACTAGCTAAGAGTCATTGATAACTTTGAGGTACCAGAATCTAAACTCCTAAGCAAGCTTCAGACTAATTAGGAGAACTTTGCACTTGGCCTCATTATTGGAGAGCATGTTCTATGACAATCCCATTCGAGCTGGTTAAAATCAACTCAGCTTCACTTTTATTAGTGATGGAAGACCCATTAACATGGAGAGTCTAGAAATCTACTGGATCCTATTCCAATGGCTCCATGTGGACATCTGCCTCTTCAAGAATTGTGTACTCCATGAGAAAATAAGTCAACACCTAGGCTTTGATGAAAGGTTGGAGTTGACAATGAATGTCAAACTCCTCGAGTTCTACTGCCCACTTAGCTAGTCTTTTAGAAGTGTCTAGTTTTTTGAGAACTTGTCTCAAAGGTTGGTCGATTAACATGTGATGAAGTGAGTATGGAAGTATGGTCAGAGTCTTCTGGCTAAGGTGATGAGGGTGTATGCAATATTTTTGATCTTGTGATACCTTAACTTAGCACCTTAAAGAACTCGACTGATGTAATAGACTGATCTTTGTACTCTATCTTTATCTCAGACTAGTACTGAGATTAGCACCATAGGGGGCACAACTAGGTAAAGATAAAGCATCTCTCCAGATAGGGCTTTGTTAGGGGCGGTGACGAGTTGAGGTAGTTCCAAAGTTGGTTGAAGGTAATTTGGCCCTCCCATCTGTTGAAAATTTTTGATTTACTTGAGCATCTTAAAGAAGGATAAGGACCTCTCTACTAACCTGGATATAAACCTACTCAGAGTGGTGATCCTTGTTAAGTGCTATACTTCTTTTCTACTTTTCAATGATGACATCTCTAAGATGGCTCGGATCTTTTCAAGATTGTCTTCAATATTGTATTATGTAACCATAAAGTCAAAAAAATTTTTCAAATAATGCCAAAGGTGTACTTGCTCGGATTAAACTTTATGCAGTATTTTCTCAGTATTTAAAAAGTCTCCTCAAGATCAACTATATATTAATCAGTTTGATAGTTTTTCACCAGCATATCATCCACATAGACCTCTATTTTGTGGCTGATCTACTCATTGAAGATCTTATTGATAGAGACTGGCACGTGGCTTCCACGTATTTCAATCTAAAGGATATGACTTTATAGCAATACTACCCCAATGATGAAGAACTTTTTCCCTCATCCTAAGGCACCATTCTAATTGAGTTGTAGTCCAAGAACATATCCATGAAGCTGAGTATTTGATGACTTGAGGTGGAATCGGCTAGCCGATCTATTTTAGACAAAAAAAAACTATCTTTTGAGCAAGCTTTATGAAGATCAATGAAATCGATATATATCCACCATTTTTCATTCACTTTTTTTATGAGGACTATGTTAGCTAGCCAATTAGGATAGTTCACCTTACAGATGAAACCCATTGTGATGAGTCTGTCCATCTGCTTATTGATAACTTGCTATTACTCTGGGATGAAGCTCTTCTTCTACAAAATAAGTCGATGTAAGGGGTCCATATTTAGCTTATGGATGATGACCTCTACATTGATACCTGACATATTTGAGACCAACTAGGCAAAGATATTGACATCGGCCCATAGGAAGTTGAAGAGTTGAGCTTGGGAGGCTTCATCTTGCTAAGCTCCAATTTGTATAATTCTATCACGATTTGACTCACATAGGGGGACTAAGAGAAGTTGCTCGATTGGCTTTCCATACTGTTGTCATTATTCATCCTAAATGTCAAAGTCCTTAATAGGCAGTGTCTCTACTGATCTTTTATTTTTGAGAGTAATGATGTAGCATTTCTAGTTAAACACTTGATCACCTCATATTTCTCCTACACCATTGTCAAACCTCATCAGCAGGTGGTAAGTGGGATAATGGGGTGAAGAGCATTCAAGTTAGATCGTCCCAATACTATATTGTAAGCTGAGGGTACTTTGACTGCAAGAAAGTCAAGCATCACTATAACCTGTCTCAGCACCTGTCGTGTAGTAATAGGTAAAGATATAGTACCTTCTACACACTATAACAAAAGAGGTTTGTAGTAGCGGTCAAAATCATCATAAAAAATATAAAAAAAATTATTGATAAAATCTATACCAAAAGTTGATAAACCATGCCAACAGGTAGTGTCGCTAAAAACTATTACCATCTATTACTGTGATTTTAGTGAGCATTGGTACAAGCAAGTCTATGCTAACGTCATTATAATTATTGTTATAGATACAATTAAAATTAAATATTTTTTAAAAATAATTTATTTTAAAATTATATATTTTTATAAATTAATAATAAATATTTTAAAATTAATTATTATCTTCTTAAGTCATATTTGACTATAGTACTCTTGTATTTGATTTAACTTATAATTAATTTTTATTACTCATCTATATAGGGAATCGAACATATAAGATCTATTGGATAATTACTTAGTACTTAGCCACCATGATAATATTAACTTATGGTATAGAGTTCTAGTTTATTATACTTATTCAAAACTTATTCATATTATAAAGTATATTTATTTCAAATATATTATGATATTTGAATTTTAACAATTAATTATTTTCATAAAAAATCAATTCTCTTCTTTTTGAAAGAAAATTGAAGAATAAAATTACTTTATTTTATTCTTTATAATATTTTAAAAAAATTATTATTTAAAATATTTTAAAAATAGATAATTTTAACATATTTTTACAATCATAAATATTTTCTTAATATTCTTTAAAAATATATAATTCATGAATCTTTTCATTTCTACTGTAACTAAAAAATAATGATTTTAATATATAATCTTCTAAACTTTATATTATATAATTTATATAAGTTATTCTTAAATTATATATATATGTTTTAATACAAATTAGATTGGATCATATTCAAATTCTTGTTAAATTTATTTTTATATAAATTTTTTAGTAATTACATCATAGATCATTACTTGGTTGTAATATTGTGCATTCAATAATGATAAAGAATTTTATATCTAAATTTATTTTTATTTAATTATTAAACTATTTTGACTCATATAGTTAAAATTATATTAATTTTAAAATTTATTAAATATATAAAATATTTTTTTATATAAAATTTAACTATATATTTAATGATTAAATATTATCATAATAAAAAATCTAAATTAATTTACAATGATACTAATTCATTATTAAAATAATTAATAAATTATTAATAATAAAAATTATTAGTTATATAATGATATATAAAGGATAAAATTTATTTTATTAATAAATAATTAATATTCAATAATAGAATTATATATATTATCAATTAGATTCTATTTAACTATAAAATATTATTTTTATGTTATTATGATAAATAATTAATATTCAATAATAGAATTATAAATATTATCAATTAGATTCTAATTAACTATAAATTATTATTTTTACATGATAACTCATAATATTATAAATTTTAAAAATACCTATAAATAATTATTATAATATTATAAATTTTTTATTATAATTTTTTAAATTATTACAATAGAATATAATTTCTTATGA
The DNA here is from genome assembly GCF_000442705.2 of Elaeis guineensis. Taxonomy (NCBI): domain Eukaryota; kingdom Viridiplantae; phylum Streptophyta; class Magnoliopsida; order Arecales; family Arecaceae; genus Elaeis; species Elaeis guineensis. The sequence continues at coordinate 123,994,236 of NC_025998.2, forward strand.
TATTTATAAGATACCATTGCTATATAATAACTTTAGTAACATTCTTGACCAAGTGCTATAATATTATATATTTTTTATGATATTTTTTAAAATTATTATTAGAAAGTATTTATAGTAATATTTTTTTTAAGTATTATTAAAATTTCATCATTATAAACTATTTTTGCTGTAGTGACAATAGCTAGATTTCTGAAGAACTCGACCAAATGAGAGTTAGTTTTCCAAAGTCAATCCTTTAGTAGCTTCATTTTGGAAAAAGCATTATAGAATAAAATATTCGCTGACCTTCCATTATCAACTAAAATTTATTTTACATCATAGTTGGTTATAGTTAAGAAAACTATAATGGTGTTGTCATGGGGTTCTGAATGCCATCAGCATCAGTATTTGAGAATAAGATAACTCATCTAACCTTTATCTTTTTGGTGCAAGACTCCCACTATAAGCGGCATGAGCATAGATCCTCTTTGTTTGATGAGTTGGTATCATCTACAGTCAGTCAACCTATAATCATGTTGATGATTTTGGTAGGTCAGTTGTCGAGTAGGAGTTTAGTGCAGGCTGCCACGATCAGGGGCCTCCTTATCCTACGGGCAACAGAAGTAAGCACTAAGGAAGTTATGCTTGATGAGAGCTTTAATTTTTTTTCTTTAGCTGGTAATAATTGTTGCTGTCATGCAGATAGTCATGGTGAAATTCGTAGTATTTTTTGAATTTTTATAAGCACTTGATTTCATCTTTCTCGACCATTTGATGATCTTCTGATTTTTGATCTCCATCACGATTTGTCCTCAAGAAGTGTTAAGAGGTGTATATCTCTCAAACCTTAGAGAACTTTGAGATTGTCAAGAGCTTTTCTCATTTCATCTGGACTTCTTGAGAGGCATGTCCAAGTCATCCCTAGCCCTTTTATTTTTATATTTATTACTAGCCTTTTCCTTCTTCTTCACGATGGCCTCCTTGGTATTGACGCACCTGCTTGCCTAGTCCAGAGCTCTATGTAGCCCTCAGGGAGCCTTTTTTCTAAGGTGAAGAAGGAGCTACACAACTTCAACCTTCTTTATAAGGCTACCATCGTGATCGAGTGGTTCAGGTTGTGAATCTCCAAAGTAGTTATGTTGAAGTAGTTGATGTAATCTTATTCAAGGGATTCATCATCTCTCTTTTTGATGGTGAAAAGGGTGTCATATGCCCTCTTTTGCCTCTTACTGCTCTTGATATAAGCAGCAAAAATATGGTCAAACTCGTCGAAAGAGTGGATGGAACTTGGCTGAAGCTTGACATACCACATTTGGGCAACCTTCCAAGAGTGGCTAAGAAGACCCTAAACATCACTGAATCGGTGGCCCTTGCAGTAGATGAGAGCATTGTATCTCTTTAGTGGTCATAAAGATCAATGGTACCATTGTAGATCTCGAGTTGTAGTATCTTGAAACTATGAGGAATGGATTCGTCTATAATCTCCATCAGGAATGGGGGTTGGGTGGAGAACTCGAGGTTATTCCCCAAGGTTGGCTAGTGCTTCCACAGGGCCTTGAGATATTGATCGGCCTCTTAAAGCTTTTGATCGAGATCATCCTATCTTATGGAAGCCTTCTCGGATCAGTGAGAAAAAGATCCATCAATAGTCAAGTTCTACGAATAGGAAGAAGAAGAAGAATGTAGTGTCCCTACATCTCTAGGACTTCATGGGTGAGAGTGATGGCTACAAGATGCCCTCTTTGGGTTTGGTGATCGAGGATGGTGGCATTAGGAAGCTCGCTTCGAACTCTGACTGAATGACCGATGTTTGTGGGGAACTTTCCTTAGGATTGGGGGATGAGAATCATAGCTTCGCTTTGAGCTCCATGAAGGAGGAAGATCCAGATATGCTAAGGCTAGCTAACACCCAGCATTCGGATCTGTTGATGTTGTGAGGCCATCTGCTGTAGGTTCTGCACTACTGTAGTTAGTATCTAGACCTAGAAAAGTTGAAACTACTTGGTGGCGATCATTGGAGCAATCTACACCTTCGTGGGTTGTAGAGTCCTCTAAGAGCTCTAATAAAATCGTTAGACTTTATAGGCACATTGGGATAAGTGGCGAATGGTGCCATTTGAGCCTTCTTGGATCTCAGTGGATTGGAGTGGATAGATGGTCAAAACCTTAGATCTAGGATCAAGGATCCTTCCTCTAGCTCCAATTATGTTGCCATCGAAGTTGGTATGGCTCAGTTTGATGGGTTGGAGGATGAGTTGGAGGGTTGGAGGAGGCGATCGAGGGACCCATGCAGCTGGCCGGAGATCTCCAAGTAGTTGTTAGTGGTCAGATTTTTACTCTAATACTTGGATCGATCTTGAAATACTACAAATATAGGAGGCCTACTTCCTGGGGGTTTCCCAATGGGGGACCCTTCAAGACCTAAGTCAAACTACCTTAGTGGCATGAAGGAGGTTCTAATTGGGAGAAGACAAAGAGAGAAAGAGTGAGAAGCTATAAAGCTGGAGTGAAGGAGAACATGAGTCTGTATGCCATGAGGTAAAGAGAGAGTCTATACTTTGTTGAGACTTAGAAGGATTTAAACTTAGTGGGATATCTAGAAGAAAAGAGTTTATTTCACTTGGCTTAGCTTAGACTCAATAGTTTTATCTAGAAAATCCCCAGGGAGTGGTTGATATAAATGAGGGTTGGAGCCTATCGCAATGGGATCTTGGGACATACAATGTAGGCCATTGAGGCTAATCGCTTACATGTCTAGAAGATATAATGCGATATAGTGAGATTTGGATCTCATGGTTAGATAGGGCATTTTGCCATTATGAGCTAGCAATTGCTGATTGGAGGAAAATTTAGACATTTTCGTACATATTTGCTATGGCCACATGGTGGGAATTGATTGATCGAGGCAAAGGGTTTCATGATCGATTTATTTTAGACTGATTGATTGACAATACCATGTTAGCTGAGTCGAATGCAAGGTATATCAAAACCTATCTACTAAACTCATATTGTATATGCATGTTAGTCAGCTATCTGCCCCATCACCATCCTTAAATATTATAGTATATATTATTTTGATTTGTGGGCCCCTAATAGATTTTTTTGGTATAACTTATTTTTGGTACATGACCCCTAATAGAGTTTGATTATGTTAACTCATATAGATTTGTGCAACTTAAATAATGACCATTCCCATTAATTAATAATTATCCTATTACAATTATAGCTAAAATTAAAAATATAATTTTATTATCTTTCATTGTACTAAAAAATAATTTATAAAATTTAATTTTTGATTCTACTTTATTAATGCACTTTATCTTTTAAAAAAAATTATTTTGTTCTATGAATAATAGTTTGAGTTAGAAATATCATTATTTATGGGTTATTTTCTGTTAGTTTCTATTTTAAGGCTAATAGTGCCATTACAAATCTAATGTTTTAATTTCAAAAATCTACCTCAAGGCTAAATTAAGCAAGCAACAATACTTATCTCTACTAAAATAATAAATCATAGATATACAATGAACCCATTGCTTGGGTGCACATTGTTGTTATTCTTAAAGGTATCTAGTTGAATTAGTTAAATCTGAACTATAAGGATAAGAAAAAGGTATATAATCTTTTTATTTTTTTAAAAAAAAATTATAATCAAACTCCTAAATAAATAATACTTTTGTATTTAGACTATTTATAAAAATGTGGTGTTGAATAGAGAGGATTTATTTTAGATGTAAAAGATATTATTTTTGGATATTAATCTAAAAAAAAATTTGATAGAGATTGAAAATAATTCATAGGCTGAGATATTTATGTGATTCCTTCCTTATATATGTATGTATATATGTATCTATGTATGTATGTATGTATGTATGTATGTATTTATGTATGTATGTATGTTTCCTCTACAAAAATGATGTATAAAAATCTCCTTTAACATTTACTTGAAATCCATTCTATTTCACAAAAACCATAATCATGATGATCCAAGAGGAGCCTTAGACTTGATGTAGCCCACTTTGGCCATCACGAGTAAAAACTAGATAGGATCTAGGAGCAAGATTTGTCATATCAGGAAACCTAATTGCATATTAAACTTCAGGAAGCAATAACTTAGTTATACGATGTTCAATTAAAATGGTTATTTTTTTAACTAGATATCTTTTTGAGATCCACCACCTTGGACCAGTCACTAAAGAACTAACATGGACCAACATTCCATCATTTGGGTCTCGAAACAAACTGCACAGATCAAATTTTTTTTTCTGGACTTTGATCAGAAGTTATCTTCTAATTCATGAAAAATTAAGCAGAGTTATAGAAAGCAAAGTTAATTTTTAATATTTTTTAAGAATTTTTATTTTTTTCTTTTTATAGGGACCTATCCTATTAAACTAAAAAAAGGAGTTCAACTCAAATTATTCAATGATAGACATTTTTTTAGAAGATAAATAGAAGAATCTAATTCAAATTGTGTAAGATGGATCTCACTATCATAAATAGAGGTTATATATCTTAATTTTTGAATGTGAAGAATCAATGAAAGAAACAAAGACTTAGGCCCCCTTGGCACCCAGGTCCAACCTCCTCATTGCTGCTCTACTGCTCATACTACCACAACAAAGTCCCATATGTTTGAGAAAAAACCCCAATTATGACTTAAGAAGCCTTCCAATCTCTCTCAAGTTCTCTCCTTCCGCATAGATCTCCAAAAAGAGAATGAAATGCAAAGAAAAAGAAGTGAAAAGGACTCCAATCTCCCTTAAGCTCTTTCCTTCACCATGGATCTCTAAAGAAGGAATGAAATGCAAAGAAAAAGAAGTGAAGAGGAAAAAATGATCAATCTTTATGAGAAAAAGGTCTTACCTTTTAATTCTTTTTATTTTTTCTTTATTTTTGTTGATTTTTCCTATGATTTGCCTCGATTTTTTCTCTAATTTTTATATCCTCAGAAGTCTTAATCGGTGGATGGTGGTCAGATAGAGAAGCTTAGACAAGGGCTAGGGTTTGCACTTCATAAAGAATTAGTACATAGAATAGAGACTTCAATACACCTACAGAAGGATTGCCTTCTGCCTTCTTGGTTTTGGATTTTGGTGGCCCATGCTAGGGATGCTGAAGGGTGCACCGCTGTTTGTAGTGTTTATAGGAGAGATTGACTGGCTTGACCAATGAACCATCCATTTCTAGCTTTCATGCATTGGTTGAAGTGAAGTGTTATTTTGTATTATTGCCGAATTAGCACTTAGGTCAAACAATCCCGATTCTGCACTATATTTTTTATACCTAGTATCCTTTCTACCATATGTCAACACCTAAAAATTTACATGCAAAATAAATTAGGTATGGAGATTTGTACACACGATACTAAAGTAAAGATGAACAGTATGTAGATTATCATGGAAACCTCGTGTTTGATCTTTACTCATTAGTTTTTAAAATCCTATTGGTTGGGTAGCCTAAACTTGAATGTGCCCATTTATTGACTAAATCAGTCCAATTATTCTCTTTGGGTAAAAGGGTTAATGTGATTTTGGCTGTCCCAACCCATTTTATTCTAGTGATAAAAAATTTGTAGATACTCAAGGATCTTAGAGCATTAAAATATAGCATACTAAATATTGCGGTAAAAATCTGTCTCGGACTGAAGATGTTGGAGTGAGGCATCTTCCAATGGTAACGACGATGATAGAACCTGCAAAATAAATTTCGAATCAGAGATAGCTCCGATGAAGATCCTTCGATGCTCAAGTCAGATTTCTGCAATAGCTAGAAAAGGACGAGCACTTATGAGAGAGAGGTTGCGTATCTTTTTTGGGATCCTTGGATTATTTTTTTTATAGGTGAGGTTGGAGCATGAGAAGGATAGAGGTCGTGAAAGACCTTTTTGCCCCTTATTATATCATTGAAAATCATATCGGATCTTTTGACTTTCTTGGATTTGATGGGTGTTATTAACTTATCTAACAGGTAGCCAGCTATTTTTTATTAATGACTTAAGATTACAATTAGAGGTTCTGAGATTGACGTGACTTTAGCTGGTGCACAACTAGTCGCTGGGGTGATATGGTCTCAACATGGAGTGACGTGACTTGATGGAACTATAGAATGGCATGATCTCGATATGGAGTAAGTGACACATTTCTCTTAGAATATGGCAGCCATCAATAGTTAGAGTGCAGCCTTTAGATCGGTAGGGTTGGAATCTTTCTTGGGTTAGTGTCTGGTGTCTGAGTGTCGCCTTGATGCCAGCAATTAATGACCATCGATCAAAGCAAGCATTGACAGCCAAATCCAGATGAGTGGCCGAAGTTAAGATTGGTAGCTATCACGGACCTCTTTTGGTCTGTCTTCAGTATGGCTAATATATCAAACACCCCCCCCCCCCCCCCCCCCCCACCTCTCCTTAAACACTAATTATGATAATTTTAAATTATCAGAATCAAATTATCTCAAGGTAAAGATCATAAATAATGTGAGATCATCTTAATGTTCCTATTGGGTTCACCAAATGCCATAAATGAGTTCTTTCTCTAATTTTAGTTCCATCCACCATCCGTATCACGCAATGAACGTCCAAACGTGGGATGGTATGCACGCGGCCCCTCGTTTCCACTACGCATTTTCAATCCGTTTCCCAAGTTATGGGTGGCTTCTAACGCCCGCTTAAGGCCTATCCTCACTGTCCTTCGAAGCCAGAGAAGAGAGAAGAAAAGGTCTCCAATGGCGATCTCTCTCTCCTCTCTTACCTCCTCCTTCTCCTCTCTCTCCTTCTCCTCCCAAATCTCCTCAAAGCCACAAACTCTTTACCTCCCTCGGATTTGGCCTCCCCCCAAGGCCGCGCCCCTCCGGAGGAATCCTTCCTCCGCGATCGTCGCCTCGTCCTCCTCTTCCACTGCAGTCGCTGCTGTGGCCGGCGGCGTGTTCGCCCCCACGACGGCGGACCTGGAGGGGATTAGCTTGGAGAAGTATGTGAAATCGAGGCTTCCAGGCGGGTTCGCTGCCCAGAAGATCATCGGGACCGGCCGGAGGAAATGCGCTATAGCTCGCGTTGTACTCCAAGAAGGGACCGGAAAGTTCATCATCAACTACCGGGACGCCAAGGTCGGGAAACCTTTTCTCAGTGCTCTCAAAATTATATATTTAGGTTATTTTTCCAGCTGTGATTGTTTGCTGAAATTAGGGTTCTTTTTTCTTCTCTTTTTTGCTTCCTTGAATTTGTCTTCTCTGTTTTTCTTTTGAGAAAAAGTAACTTATTTCTGATTTATAGCTTTTGATTTTGTAAGGAAGTCTTAGGTGGCTCACTTTTGCTGAAATTAGGATTCTTTCGTTTCCTCCAATCTTTTATGTGTTGGAAAGAATTCTGCTTCTTTCCATGATGCCGTTATGAGAAAGAAGAAATTTTTGGCAGGATAACAACTCTAGATTGGATAAAAAATTCTTGCATCATTCTTATAAGCGTCTCTCGTTTGCCAAAGTTGGGAATCTTTTGTTGCCTATTTCTTGTTCATTTTTGAAAGATTCGTGCTTTTGTATACTGCCATTATGAAAAAACAAGCAATTTTTGGACGGTTCAATACATCTACATGGGGAACTGCTTGTCATTGTTTCAACTTGTTCCCCGATCCTGGAGTTGTTACGTTATTGCCAGTAACGAAAATTTAGCATTTATAGACCTTATTACAATTTTTTGGTAGGCAAACCTCAGTGGAAATCTGGGACAAGGAGGAGATTTTGATGAACAATCTGACAATTTTCTTGATAATTGCCAAACCGAAAGAAATAAATCTTAGTAAAATTTCCCTCTGATTATGACCAGATTGTCGAGCTTCCTTAATGCTAGGGCAGCTTTGAGCCCCGTTGCCTAACTAAATTTAACAGAGTTCTATTTATGTCAGCATTTGATCAATGTCACATCGCAAACAGGTTGGTCCCCCTGAAAATTTGAATTGCCCCAAACTGTTAACTGGGTAAATTGGATTGGAATCTAAATCTGGACAAGCAGATCTTATCTGGGTAAATTGGATTGGAATCTGGACTAGCATCATCCATTATGTGAAAATTGATTCTTAAAAGAATCTGACTCTGATTTGTTTATGCATCTGAAGGGTCAATATTAGATGTAATGAATCTAACCTAAGCAGACTTGACCCAAAACACGAATTGATATGTGTATGCTTTTTTACAGTTAATCCAGTATTTTGTTATTGCTGGATAGTAGCATTCTAATGCTTAATGATTCTAATGAAACTAGGACAATGTTGCTCTTTTAGTCTTATGAACTTACAATATTTTTGTGATTTAGAAGCATGATATGATCTGACATATGCATTTTGCTTTTCATTATAAGCAGACAAAAGTGATATATAAGGTTTAAACAATTAAGCTAATTTCACTTGACATATAGGATTATGCTGCATTCATTATAAAATTGTGAATCTTCTTGCATACTTACCACAAGGGGAACAAAATTCTTAAGAGGCGTGAGGTGAGAGCTACCACTAGTCAAATTTATTGTACACATGATCTTAGCTGGACTTCAGTCTGAACAATGCAATGTAATGTATTTACCTGACCCGACCCAATGATTTTAGATTTCACAAAAAACTTATAGCCGCAAGCTGGTCTAACTAATTTTCAAGTGGGTCTACTTGGACATTAACTTTGGTGGAGATTTTGTTACTTGGGTCTAGTGAATGTCTAACCCAACTGGATCTATCCGAGCCTGCATTGAGTGAGTTCCTTGTCATGGTCATTGATAGGCATTGTGAATACGTTAAAGTTAACTTATGATGCATACTTACAAAACTACTTTGAGGTTGCCCAACAATTTGGTTACACAAGCAATCACCGTTATTTGGTAGAGCAATGATCGGTGGCCAACCATAAAATGTAAATAAATGAAGATAACTTATCTAATCAGCTTGGCATGTCTATTTTGCCCTTGTCATTCATGCCTTGTTCTCAGGTTGGCATCTTTGTTCTTTTTCTTTTCTTTGGGGTTGGGGGCGGAAAGGTGATTTTTGGAGTCCTGTGACTGGATTAGTCCATGGTTGGCCAGAGTGCCTGACCTATTATATTGATTATGACTTTTTTGAAAGGGATTCTAAAGAGATGAGATCTTTTCCATGCTAGAATCTATGATAAGGTGGGTAAACAAATTTTGCTGAAGCTTTTGAGAGATCCCTAGTATTTTGCTCTCCTGTTGGAATTGCTTTATTGGTTGCCTCGCTCAAATAGTTGAATTGCTAAGGACTTGGTTGGGAAATTTGGTCCATTTAATGGCATGGAACTTCTCAGAAGCATATGACTATTCCTCAGTTTATTGAATAGCTTCTTGAAAGTGAGAAAGAAATCATTAGGACCAAGGTTTTCCAAATAGCTATCAGGCATTGCACTGGTTGGTAACCAGTTTGGCATTGCATTCATATGTACTGCATTGACCAATCTGTACAGAAACTCGGAGGAGAGAGAGGAAGAGGGGGGCAGAGAGAGTGGGAGGGGGAGAGGGAGAGAAATAGGTGAATGGGAGAAAGAAAGGAGAGAGACGGAGAGAGGGATACATACCAGTCCATCATCATCATCATTGTCGTTGCTGGTGGTGTGGTGTCAATGAAACTCTAGCCCTAGCAAGAAAGCCAAGCAAGAAAGAGAGAAGCGGAGGGCTTTCTGGAATAGAGAGGGCAAGAAAGAAAGAGGAGAGAGAGAGGGAGAGGCAGAGAGAGAGAGAGACAATGAAGAAATCGAGAGAGAGAGAGAGAGAGAGAGAGAGAGAGAGAGAGGTACAAGTAACCAGTCCCTCATCACTGTTGTTGTTACTGTTGGCAGCAGCAGTGATGACGAAACCCTAGCCCAGGTGAGAGAGGTGATAGGATACCGGAGGGTTATATAAAGCCTGAACACAAACCAAATCACAAGCATGTTCTGTTCTGATAACTGATTGATTTCTGACCATTTGTCTGTTGTTGATGATGACCATTGAGTCCAAGCCTTTCTATACACACCACCTAGAAAATATGGTCTACTTATATAACTGATCTTTATCAAAGGAGTTGCCTTCTCCTAATGGAGTTGCTAGACAGATTGTTCAATTTTATAATGCTCCTGTGTAGAATAGACTCCGTACTTTGAACTCTTGGCCATTTATATCTAGTTCTGAAGAGATAATGGAATATAATCTATTCTAAAGGAGGTCTGAAGATATCCCAGGTATTTATTAGGTTTTCAAACAAGTCTCAGTTTTTTGTCCCTTGTTAAAATAGGTGGTAAATGTACTTTATTTGTTGAACATATATGCTTAGGCGGAGTGTCTGTTTCTTATTGTAGTAAGGCTTTGCTGCTGCTTTTAAGCGTGTGCATGTGTGCATGCTTGTCTATATGTTTGCATGTATGGTGGCAGGCTGTCTGTTCAGTACAAGTAGTTGGAGACAATGAAACTCATAGCTTTCTATGTTGGGTAACAAGCACAGGCAGAATGGTTTTATGTCTTTGACAACTCTGTTACTATTTAGTTTCTTCCATTTCAGCTCTCTGCACCACTATTTATTAACTTCACTATGGTGTCAAATATGATTTGCAATTTCTTTATTTGCACTTCTAATTAAAAAAATATTAATCGAAAGAAAAACAATGGGCTTACATTCACTTGCCGGGATATCATCGCAACTGTCAATCTTAGTCAAGGCATTTGATGTTCTTGAAGCATCATTTCATTGTACTGATTGGTTGCTAAACTAGCAACTCTAATCTATTTCATATGCATGCTGATATTTTCTAGTTTCTACTTTTAAAGTATCTTACAAAGTGTTGCAGGAGTCTGTTGTCACGTAGGCTTCTAGATTTACTGATTATGGGGATTCAATTCACAGGAATATCTCCAAGGAAATCCTTTATGGCTGCAATATATCAGAACTCCCTTAGTGACTTTAGGGTATGAGAGCAACTATGATGTTTTTGTTAAAGCTCATGGAGGTGGGCTCTCAGGTCAGGCACAGGCAATTTCTCTTGGTATCGCACGTGCTTTGCTTAAGGTCAGCGAGAACCATAGGGCTCCTTTGAGGAAAGAAGGTCTTCTGACTAGAGATTCTCGAGTTGTAGAAAGAAAGAAAGTTGGTCTCAAGAAGGCACGCAAAGCCCCTCAATACTCAAAGCGTTAAAGGTAGAACTTAGAGCAAATACCTTCTGTTCCATCTGTTCTTTCAATGGTATTTTGGTACATATCAACATATCTCTGTTTGCAGATTGTGTGATCAGCTGATCTTTTCTTGATGGCCATGGCCAGCTTTTCTTCTGTTCTACCCTTATTTTATCAGTTCCAAGAAACTGATAAAATATGGGTAGAGAAAGAGAGATGGTTGTGCAAAATTTGACAACAAGATCCTGTTTTAGTTTCACCTTATTTCTGCTCCACATTCTATGAGGTGACTGATTTGTCCAGTTTTTACCTCTGCAATCTATGAGGCCACCAATCTGCCTACTTGTACCATGTTTCTATTCTGCATTCTATGAGCATACCAATCTGTTTTCATTAAGGAAAGTCTGAACTTGATGTTAACAAGCATTCGGCTACATTTGTCTCAAATGTTTGGGACAGTTACTTTCCCGTATGGTGAATGCGGAGTTGTATTTGGAAAGGGGAATAGCTTTTTAGTGTAGTTGCTCAAGCGGTTGCTCTGACTGGTTATAGTTCTTTTCTGCAATTATTGGAGATTCAGATAAATCATAAGTCTCGCTGTTATTGTTACCTCTGCGCAGGTTCTGTAAGGAACTCTTGCAAGCTGAGTTTGTTTACTTGAGACAAGCAAGACCCCTCTTCAGGCTGACTGTTTGCTGGAGGATTGGATGCATCGGGTTTTTTTATTCCATGTCTCTCCAATGTACAGTTGTTGAACGTCTATTGTTGTCTGCTTATTTTTTGGAACTACATTTTGCTACCTGGACTGCCAGTTGCATTCAGATGGTTCAAATTAAAGTAAATTGTGTTATCTTGTGGAATGCTATTCTTTATTTTCCTTTCTATTAGAATCTGTATGTTGACCAAAGTAAGATATATCTTCTGTCCAAATGGGTAGATAGTCTTAAAATATAGAGTTAATCCTCCGTTGCCTTGAAATGCAAACCAGCTTCAATTTCCAGAGCCGGGTCAGACTCTCTTGGTTCATGGCATTCTGGACTACTTGGAGCTTCCTCTCCCCCTTTTGGGCTGAAGCTCTACCTCGTTGCATACAGTTTGCTGTAAAGCACGGCTTCAACAAAGCGATCCAACTCAAAGGATTTTTTTTTTTTCTTTAAATTTATCTTTTCAGAAAGAAGGGGAGGAAATTCCACTCAAACTATAATTATCCAAGCTTACAGTTTTTGGAATGCACCATCCAAGTATCTAACTTAAAACTTCCGGTTGCTAACCACAGGGATTTTGGGCAAACCCTACTCAGGATTAACTTGCAGCTGATCATGAATCTGACGTCAATTTTTCTGAAGGACGAATTCATTGGTAGATTCCATTGATTGATTAAAATTAATGGTTGCCCTTGCTTATCAATAACACACTGAAATCGATATTTGCTTGCAAGCCGAAGTTGACCTCATGCTTATTATTGAAATTATGGTGTCTACTATGAGGATAAGCCTGGACCGTCTAAGATGCATGACTGGTTCCTGTAATTTTCTTTTTTGTTTGGGGAGTTCATGCAAGAGGGATAAACTAGGACGAGAATCATCATGGTAAAACTTCCATGGATAAACTACGACGAGAATCATCACGGTAAAATCAATTTGAGGATGGGATTGGGTTAAAGCCATAAGTGTCCAATATTTGATATTTTTATTATCTGAATCAATTTTGAGATCTATCTTGGTACCAGTCTGACTACAGATTGAGGTACAGAATTTGTAGGAGCCGAATTTCAGTGCTGCTTGACAATTAACAGTGCTGGTTTCTGCTGTGCATGGAGTGCTCGTCTTGCACAAGTCCACAAGACTATAAAGACTAAAAATAAATTATCAAACAAAGAATATATTGCTGAATATTTGTGGCTATTACTAAATGCAATTTTGTTTCATTTGGTGAATAAGTGCATCTATTATCTTTTAGGAATCAGGTTCGAGAAAGCAAATCTTGATCTGCCCTATAATTACTTCTAGACCCTTGGCCCTTTGAACAAGAATGACTACGTGTTGCAAATGGGGCCAGACTTATGGTCAACTCCCCTACCCTCCTTTGGAATTGTGTGGGTGCTACAGGTGAATTTCCACAAATATCTTAGGAATTTTGATGTGGCTATTATGGCAGCAAGCTTATTGATTGGACTCAAGAAACATCAATTGGCATGTGTTAGCAAGGTTCCATATAGTTGGTATGATTTGAGATGGTCTGAGGTTGGTTCCAAGCAAGATTAACGTAGGCTCTTGGAGCAAGTATTATGTATGTAAACAAACCAAGCTCATGTGGGCTCGGCTATGCTTAGCATTGACTCAAATGATAAGGGAGTTACAGGTTGCCCCTGTCTTATGACTGAATTGTAAATAAATAATCTTGATGTTTCTCAATACCTCTAGATACATACTTTTAAATCCTTTCTTAGATCTTAATCTAAGAAGTGAAATGCTATTACTCATCATTCCTTTTGCACCGTTATCTAGTCAGACCACTGAGTCGACTCAACCATCACCCGGACCGAGTTATTCCGATTCCTCCCATCCCGCATTCGGACAATTGTATTCCTAATTCTGCTCTCGCTTGGGAGACGGACCTCGGTTTTCCAGTCGATGTAGCATCCCTCTCAGAAGGGAGAAACAACGCGCCAAAACCCTAATTCCAACCTTGCCCTCCAATTCCTCTTCGAGATCCCCCTCTCACGGCCGATGTCCTCCTCGATGCTTAACAGCATCTCCGTCTCCGTCTCGGACGACGAGGAGGTTACCGGCCGAATGCGGGTCCGGGTCCGCCATAAGCGCAAGAAACCCGGAACCCGCGGGCGGCCCGATTTCTGCCGGAGAATCGTGAGGAAGGCGATACGTTGGTGGACGGTACTCCTTTTTCTCCCGGCGATCGCGCTGCTCATCGTCGAGAGCTCGAAGGTGGCCAGGAAGCCCCAGGGTGAGCCCAAATCGGAGCCCGTCCCTGTAAAGGAGTCGAACGGGAACCTAAACCGCCTGGACCCCACCACCAGAGTCGTCAGGGGCGTTAGAGAGCGTAAGATGATGCGAATTTCTTGCTTGTTGTCTTTTTTTTTTTCATCTGGATTTCTGTTAGTTTTTCTTGAAAAAAAAATGATCCTTTTGTTTTTCTGGTCTGGAAAAAGCCCTAAAGAATTTTTGAAATTTAGCAAACAAAGTATAATTTTGAGGATTTAGTAAATGTTCTATCCTCTATGCAATTTGCTTGGCATGCAATATAGGGTTCATCAACATCGGAAGGAGTTTTATATTTTAAAATAGGATATGTAACTGATAAATGGATTGGAAAGTGGAAAGTTGAGGAAATGCATTGTTATATATTATTATTTCTTTTTGCTAAGAGTTCGAGCTGGTACATTGTCTAAGCAATCTGGCGAATAAGGGGAACGGATAATTCAGAGGTTCTTGTTTAGTCCCCATTTTACGGGTCAAAATGAAGGAATAAAAAAAAGTATATCTTGTTTCTACCATGTAGTAAAACCTTTGAATGTTCTTATATATTTTCAAGAAGAATATGCGGCGATAATTGGTGAGTATATTTGAAGAACTGCTCAGACGAGTAACTCGCATAGAAAATGATGCTACTAGGATTAAGTTAGTGGGGAGGGTATGAGTTCGAAAGAAAAGGTGGGAATAGAAGGGGATATCCATCTTCTTATTTTTGAAGATGATTCTGAGGCGAAAGATCTGCAAGTTATGGAGGTAGATCCATGTTGCTGCTGTCCAATTATAATATTATGACTGTTAAACATTATAGTATATTAACATGTTCCTACCAACCCCCCCTTTTTTTTTTTTTTTTGCGGTGAGTTGGTGTGGGGGGGTGGTTTGTAAAACATACCAGCCTTACTTATACCCAGCTTTTGCTTTTGAGGTGGTTTCAATGATTCAATCTCATGAGCTGAAGGTTGTGGATATCAATGTTGATCAGTTCGCCATGGTCCTGGACCCATTTATGACAGATATCAGACACATTAGATTGTAGAACTGTACGTAGTGACTCAAAAGGTTTGCTCCTAGATTTGCTGAATATCTGCTGTCAAGTCTTTGTGTTTATTTTCACTCTCTTGAGCATCCTAAACAGGCTCAGGCTGCCTGTTTCCTCATTATTAAAGAACTTTCGCAACTTTTAGAATGTTAGTCTGTTCTTTATAACTTCAGTGTCTAACCCAAGTTTAGAGCTTCATTTCTTTAAAAAATATGTTTTCTGGATTTGACAGCTTGCCTGAAGATGCTCAGTCCAGAAAAATTACAGAAACTGGAGTTCCCTGCTAGTGCAGAACCCAATGTTCCCCTCAAGAGCATTGTTTATAAATCAGATTTAGGGGAACACCTTGCTGCAGGTAATGCCACACTTTTGCCACAGTATGCTGGAGGTACAAGATTTAATTTATTCACTGGAAATCAAACGCTCCACGAGAGAGGAAAAAGTTTCAAGGTTCTATTCTGCACCAAATTAATGTTCAGTTTTCAAGAGTTCTTTTTGCCAAAATTCCTTGCAAAATTTAATGCCCACGGAGTCTTCTTGCCATGAAACTTAACAAATTATAATTTAATGTCTAACTTCTGCCTAAATCATTGCCTTGCAAATTGTGATGGACCTTACTCCCTGGCTGTGTTTCTTTTTTTGGTTTACTTTATCGTATTTTTTACATGCACTTATGATTGTTTTCAGGTGAATGAAACTGCCATGGTGCATTGTGGTTTCTACAGTGAAAATGGTGGGTTTAAGATCTCTGATGATGACAAAAATTACATGCGAACTTGTAGAGCTGTCGTATCTACATGTGCATTTGGTGGCGGGGATGATCTCTACCAACCTATTGGGATGACAGAGGCATCACTTGAAAAGGTTTTATTTTGCAAAGTTCTGTTTCATTAGTTCTGTGGTTCCGTTTACTTATGAATGGATCTTGTTTTAATGCAGGTTTGCTATGTGGCATTTTGGGATGAAATCACTCTCTCAGCTCAGGAAGCAGAAGGAAACATAATTGGTGATGACCATATGATTGGTAAATGGCGTATCGTGGTTGTTAGAGATCTTCCTTTTGCCGATCAACGATTGAATGGAAAAATACCAAAGGTAGAGAAAAAGTTGTGAATGTTCATTGTACTTATTTTTCAATGCTTATGACAATCTTCTTGTAAAAATTTTTAGATTTTCACTGTCTTTCAGCTTTTCCAGCCAGTATCTTCATTTCTTTGATGCACCCCTCCCCACTAATTGTTTAATACATAACCAAATCATGACAATCAAGCCTCATCTCAACTATTAGGATTTGGTTTTATTTGTCCTTCTTCACTGGGATTCCTATTTAGGGCCACCTCTAATATGTTACAATTCACATCTCTATTACGTTAAGTCTTCTCTTCTCATACATCTATCAATACCAATTAAAGTGGCTCTTCTTATTTGGCCCTCCTAAAGTCTTTGTTGTATATACCATAGCATCTCAATCGATTTTCAATTACCTATTTATCACTTTGTCCTTGACTTATGTAACTCGCACAGCTTCTCTAAGATATTCATCTCTCAATTTATTCTTTATAGTTTTACCACACATTCATCTTAAAACTCTCATTTCTATTATGCTCAACTTCTTTTTCCGAAGCCTCTTTGTTGCCTAACATTTTGAGTTGCACAACTCCGGAGGCTTTATTTTAATCCTATAGAATTGTTCCTAAATCTCCAAGATGTGCATTAGTCACATTATACCTTAGAGGCACTTCTCCAATTAATCCAGAAAACTCTAATTATATTACATATATTTTCATCTATCTCTTGATTATTTAATGTTGGTGCAGAATTCCGCCGAAACCGGAGAAGCTGGAGTTGGGATGACCGCAGCCGCCGTCGGGACCTGCAAAGGAAGTTTAAACCGGAGTTGGGGGTACTCCGGCAAGATCCTCAGACGCTCAAGTCAGTACTCTGCTTCAACAGAAATGGAGTGCTCGAGGAAAAATTTTAGCAGAGTTTTGAGATAGGAATTAGAGCTTAGAGAATAATGTATCTGGGGGGTCCCTTTTATAGACGGAGGAGCGTAACTGATTTGATAGCGACGTCCGTAACCGCCTGGTAGTGGGCTGTTCAGAGCCGCACGGAGTTTATTACGGAGAGTAGTGGCGTCAGAGGTCGTTCAGGACCACGTGGAGCTTGTTACGGAGAGTGGAGTGGTGTCTGTTGTCGTGACTTGTCAGAGAGTAGTGGAGCCCGGAGAGTGGAGCTGCGTCCATTGTCGTGACTTGCCAGAGAGTAGTAGAGCCACGCGGAATCCGTTGCAGAGAGTGGAGCAGGGTAGTGGCCATTATCGTGACTTGCTAGAGAGTTCGGATCTGTCGGTCGGAGCTCGGTCGGAGCTCGGTCGGGATATTTGATGGAGCGGAATGGCTCTCGATTGTTGGTCTGGGAGAAGCTCGGATGTCTCTGCAATTGCTGACGAGTCTACTGTTGTCGGATACCTTAGATGCTGATACTGCAGGTGGGAGTAATCTGCTGTAGAAGCTTGGATGTAGACTTTTCGTTGGCGAAGCCCGGTAGAAGTCCGATTGCTAGAGAAGTCCGTCTGGTATTCGCCTGATGTGGAAGCTCGTCTGAAGATGATGCGTTGGAGAGGTCTGGTTTCATGAAGGATCTGGTGGAGGGTCGGCCGGCGATGGACTTCGGATGGCGTCGGGGAGGTTCGGCAGACACCGGAGGCAATCGATCGTTGTAGGAATCTAGCTGTCGGAGTCCGTCCGTCGTAGAAGTTCATCCGATATCCATCCGCTATGAAAGTTCGGTCGAAGTCTGGTTCTTGTAGAAGGCTGAAAAGAGATCGCTTATTGTAGAAGCTCGGTCAAAGATCGATTGTCGTGGGAGCTCGGAGTAGCGACCTGGCCGGTGGGTCCCGTCCCATTGTAGAAGCTCGTGTGGGATCCGGCTGCGAAGAAGCTCGGCCGAAGTCTACCTGTAATAGAAGTTCGGAAGAAATATGTTCACAGTAGAGGTCCGAATGGAATTTGCTTACAGTAGAGATCCGGGGTAGACCGTCCGCTGTAGGAGTTCGGAGTAGACCGCTTGTAACAGGAGTTCGGAGAAAATCGCTCGTAGTAAAAGCCCGGAGTAGACTACTCATAGTAGAAGCTCGGAGTAGACTACTCGTAGTAGAAGTTCGGAGTAGACTACTCGTAGGAGCTTGGTCGGAATCCTGAAGGCGGTTGACCGTCGTAGAAACTTAGATGGAATCTGATTACTGTAGAGATCTCGTTGTCGAAGAAGCTCGGATATTGATGAAGTCCGGAAGGAGTTCGGAGAATAGTTGATCGCTGTAGAAGGTCGGCTGATAGTGAGGCCTAGAGAGCCTTTGGAGCGGCCCAGTAGATGGGTGAAGAAGCTCATTGCCGAAGAAATCCAAAAGTTCGGACAGTCTAGGGGGTTCGGAGAGACGCCACACAAGGTCGGAAGCCGGAAAAGCCCTGGAAGGGTCGGTCTTTTATAAACTTCGGTCGGGGGGTATTTTATACCCAACACCAGTCCCCCTACTCCCGAGTTCGGGTTCCAAATGAAGGAAGTACAGAGAAATTCTCACGGTCGAAGTTGCCTCCCTCGATCTCCGCACTCAGTGGTTGCCAGATATTTTGACGTTCGGCGCGCTGGTACTGGAGCCTCTTCGGAAAAGACTTTTCTTTTTGGAATTTCTGCTGGAGCGCTGCCCCAGGCACGGTGCAATAATGGTTTTTACCAACGGTCGGGCACCTCCAACCACTTGCCACAGTGAGTGGGCCAAGCGGTGGTCCTAGACTGGCCAGAGGAGTCCCGCAGTCATTACTGCACCAGACCCCGTTGCCTATTTAAACCCGCCTCTTCCCTTCGGGGATCTCACTTTGCACAGGAGTTCCTTCGGTCCTTCCTTCGTTGCCGATATGGATGCGGATGCGGCTTGGATGCCAGTCAAGAGTCTCGAGGCCCACAAGAGGAAAGGCACTGCAGCTTTCGGATCGACGAAGAAGGTGAGGGTAGAAAAGACGGATTCGGCTGTGCTTCGTCTCGATCATCCAGAGCCCGTGCTTGTAGCACATTTTCGACCGCGAGTACTTCTCAGTCCTACGGAAGGGGGAAGTCGAAGGAGGACCGGAAGAAATCAGAAAGAAGGGGAAATCCGATCTCAGGAAGAAGGTCATGCTTGCCGTCATTATGAGGCAAAGGAAGCAATGGCGCAAGAAGGGAGTTGTCTACATGTACTTTGAAGATAATGCTGGAGTAATCGTGAATCCACGGAGAGATTGGAAGAAGTTGGGTACTTAAAGCAATCCTCGATGATGGCTGAAATCGAGAGTCCGAAGTCTGACGGCACTGAGCTCCCTTGGAGCTCTTTTGCCTTGTATTTTTTTTTTTTGTCATTTTTCTTTTTGTGCCTTCAAAGGCTCTGTAATGTACACTTCGTTAATGAAATGAAAAGAAAATTTTTTATTACCTTGTTCACTCTTGTATTAAATTGTAGTTTACCGAACTTCTTTTGTCTTTCGTCTTGTTTGGCGTCGACGTTGTTTGTGATTCCTCGTCTGTTCTTGCTTTGAGTCGTTGTTTACCGAACTTCTTTTGCCTTCCGTCTCGTTTGATGCCAATGTTGTTTGGAGGTTTCCGATTGTCGCCGTGTTGATTTGCCTTTTTTGTTCGTGACTGTAGGTCTTTCCGAGGCCATTTGAGTTTGACGCTTCCTCCCGGTGTTCGAGCTTAGGGATCCGAGCTTCTCGTTACTTTGAGGAAGTCGATTTTTTTCCGGCCTGTGTTGAGTGCTCTTTTAGTGATTGAGGATTTTTTGATAGGAGTATCCCTCCTTGTTGAGGCGAGGTCCCTTGTATCTTTGACGTAGCTTGTTTTTCATTTATCGCTGGTGTAGTTCGTCGCTTTCTCTTTTCATCTCCTCCTATTTTATTTTTATTTTTTTTTTTGTGTTCGAGTGAGGGTTTTTCCTCTTCTCTTAATGGGGTCGGAAGAGTGTAAAGGAGCCGTTGAGGAGGCTATCCTCGTCTGGTCTTGATTGATCGGATTTTTATTTGTGTCAGGACGAGGTTATTCTCTTGTTTCTGACACAATCAAATTCAGCTCATATTAGGACGAGGTTCTTCTCCTGTTTCTAATAAGGCTGTAGGGGCACATAAGGGCCGTTGTGAGGGCCTCTCCCCCCATCCGGTCTTAAATAACCGGGCCTTCGACTTTGCTCATGTTAGGATGAGGTTCTCCTCCTGTTCCTAACAAGGCTGTGGGGGCACATAAGGGCCGTTGCAAGGGCCTCTCCCTCCATCCGGTCTTAAATAATGGGACTTTCGACTTTGCTCATGTTAGGACGAGATTCTCCTCCTGTTCCTAACAAGGCTGTGGGGGCACATAAGGGTCGTTGCAAGGGTCTCTCCCCCCATCCGGTCTTAAATAATCGGGCCTTCGACTTTGCTCATGTTAGGACGAGGTTCTTCTCCTGTTCCTAACAAGGCTGTGGGGGCATATAAGGGCCGTTGTAAGGGCCTCTCCCCCATCCGGTCTTCAATAATCGGGCCTTCGATTTTGCTCATATTAGGACGAGGTTCTCCTCCTGTTCCTAACAAGACTGTGAGGGCACATAAGGGCCGTTGTAAGGGCCTCTCCCCCCATCCGGTCTTAAATAACTGGGCCTTCGACTTTGCTCATGTTAGGACGAGGTTCTCCTCCCGTTCCTAACAAGGCTGTGGGGGCACATAAGGGCCGTTGTAAGGGTCTCTCCCCCCATCCGGTCTTAAATAACTAGGCCTTCGACTTTGTTTATGTTAGGACGAGGTTCTCCTCCTGTTTTTAATAAGGCTGTGGGGGCACATAAAGGCCGTTGTAAGGGCCTCTCCCCCATCCGGTCTTAAATAATCGGGCCTTCGACTTTGGGCCTTCGACTTTGCTCATGTTAGGACGAGATTCTCCTCCTGTTCCTAACATGCTTGGTTCGGATTGTCAGAATGAGCTACTCCCTGTCGTTTGGAGCTCGTACCAAAAGAAAATATATGCAAATATGAAAGGAACTTTTATTTGAGGCAAAGTTATTGGTAGTACATTCGCAGATTTTTCGAATTCCATGGTCGCGGAAGGTCTGCTCCTCCAAGCTCTTTCAAATAGTACGTTCCGGGCCGAACCACCTCCCTGACTTCATGCGGGCCTTCCCAGTTAGGGGCGAGCTTCTCTTGATTCTGAGATTGTGAGACAGCAGTCGGTCGAAGCACTAAGTCCCCCGCTCTGAAGGCCTTGCTCTTGACTCGGGAGTTGTAATAGCGGGCCACTTTCTGCCTGTAGGCGGCCATCCGAACTTGAGCTGTCTCCCGCTTCTCTTCTAACAAGTCGAGGTTGGTTTTGAGATCTTGCGAGTTGCGCTATCCGTCGAAAGCAACAACTCGCGCCGACGGGAGTTTGAGTTCGATCGGGATTACGGCTTCTGTTCCGAAGGCTAAGACAAAGGGGGTCTCCCCTGTGGGCAGTCTTTGGGTAGTTCGGTATGCCCAAAACACATGATAAAGCTCATCTGTCCAAGTTTTCTTTGCTCTTTTAAGTCTCGCCTTGATCCTTTGCAGCAGAGTCCTGTTAGTAATCTCGGCTTCACCATTTTTCTGTGGGTGGGCTACCGAAGTGAAATTATGGGAGATATTTAGGTCCTCACAAAATTCAGCAAACTTTGTTCCAGCAAATTATCGCCCATTATCAGTAATGATGGTTCTGGGTATGTCGAACCTACAGACAATTGACTTCCAAACGAAGTCCTGCACCTTAGCTTCTGTAATTTTTGCCAGAGGTTCAGCCTCTACTCATTTGGTGAAGTAGTCAATTGCCACCAGGAAAAACTTCCGCTGCTCGGATGTCATGGAAAAAGGTCCGAGGATATCCATTCCCTATTGCGCAAACGGCCACGGGGCATTCAAGGGTGTGAGTTCGGAGGCGGGCTGCCTCTGGATATTGGCATATCTCTGACACCGATCACATCTTTTGACATATTCAATGGAGTCGTGGTACATGGTAGGCCAGTAATAGCCTT
This sequence comes from Elaeis guineensis, assembly GCF_000442705.2. Classification (NCBI taxonomy): domain Eukaryota; kingdom Viridiplantae; phylum Streptophyta; class Magnoliopsida; order Arecales; family Arecaceae; genus Elaeis; species Elaeis guineensis. Next base: position 124,016,417 of record NC_025998.2, read on the forward strand.
GTCGGAGCAACTTGTGGGATGAAGATTTGGCCCCCAGGTGATTTCCACAGACCCCCTCGTGTACCTCCCACAAGGCGAAGTTGGCCTCAGAAGGTCGGAGACATCTCAAAAGGGGCAGAGAGTACGACCTCTTGTACAGCTTGCCTTCATAAAGAATATATCGGGAGGTCTGGTTTTTAAGCTTCTGAGCTTCTTTTGCATCAGGAGGAAGAACCCCGTCCTTGAGATATGTTACTAGCGGATCAATCCAACTGGGTTCATGGCTGATCTCCACCACGAGCTGTGGTTCTTCCGTACTCGGGCACTTCAAAACTTCGAAGAAGACTCCCTTAGGCAGCTCAGTCGGAGCTAGTGTAGCCAACTTGGAGAGGAAGTCGGCCCTACTCTTGGGATCTGCCTGACGTCGAAGCTGCCGAAAGTAGGGACGATCTCCTTTACCTTTTCGAGGTACTTGACCATACTGTCCTCCCGAGCTTCATAATTTTCGTTGACCTGTCCCACCACCAATTGAGAGTCACTATAGGCTCAAAGCCGTTCTACTTTTAACTCTTTGACAATCCTCAGTCCTGCAATCAGAGCTTCATACTCTGCTCCATTATTCGTCGCAGAGAATTCGAAGCGCAGTGCATACTCCGTGATAATTTCGTCCGGATTGATCAAGATCAGACCAGCGCCTGCGCCTGACATGTTGGAGGAACCGTCCATATAGAGGGCCCAAAAGTCATCAGGAAGATCTATCTTTTCTTCAGGGGAGTTCGGTAGGAGCTCCGGGTCGACCGCTTCATCTTGTCCAAGTTCGGTCTCTTCCGGGATTGTGCATTCCACTACAAAGTCTGCTAGTATCTAGGCTTTGATCGTCGGTCGAAGTTGATAGTTGATGTCGAATTCCGTGAGCTCCACCGTCCATTTTGCTATCCTTCCGGAAGCATTCGCTCGGTGCAGGATCGCCTTGATCGGCTGGTCAGTGAGTAGTGTTATGGCGTGCCCTTGAAAGTAAGGTCGGAGCCTTCGAGCTGCAATCAACAAGGCGTAAGTTAGTTTCTCTAACTTAGTGTACCTGGTTTCGGCGTCTCTTAATACTCGGCTTAGGTAGTATATCGGTTGTTGAATTTTTGCTTCTTCTTTAACCAGGATAGCCGCGAGAGCCACCGGGGAGACCACCAGGTACAGGAACAACTCCTCTCCGGATTCGGGCTTTACCAATAGTGGAGGCGAGCTGAGGTAGTCCTTCAGTTCTTCAAAGGCTCGCTGACATCCAGCGGTCCAGTAGAAGCTCTTTGGCTGCTTGAGAGTCTGAAAGAAAGATAGGCACTGCTCGGCCGATCTTGAGACAAAGTGATTTAGAGCCGCTGCTCTCTTAGTATGGCGCTGAACCTCCTTTATTGATTTCGAGGCGGTCATCTCCTGGATGGTGCGAATTTTTTTTGGATTTACTTCGATCCCGCGCCCCGATACCATAAAGCCCAGGAATTTTCTTGAAGTTACTCCAAAAGCACACTTGGCTGGGTTCAGTTTCATCTTGTATTTTCGGAGGGCGCTGAAGGTCTCCTCAAGGTCGGCGACGTGGTTCATCGAGGATTTGCTTTTTACGAGCATATCATCCACGTAGACCTCCATGTTGCGGCCGATCTGCTCCTTGAAGATTTTGTTTACCAGTCGTTGATAGGTTGCCCCTGCATTTTTGAGGCCAAAAGGCATGACCCTGTAACAATAAAGGTCACGATTAGTAATAAAAGCAATTTTTTCTTCGTCCTCTGGCGCCATTCTGATTTGATTGTAGCCGGAGAACGCATCCATGAAAGTAAGAAGCTCGTGGCTCGAGGTTGCATCCATCAATTGGTCAATTCTGAGCAGGGGGTAGCTGTCTTTCGGGCGGGCTTTATTCAGCCTTTTGAAGTCTATACACATCTTCCATTTACCGTTCGCCTTCTTAACCAGGACCATATTGGAAATCCAGCTCGGATAGTTGACCTCTTTGATAAACTCGACCTTCAGGAGTTTATCAACTTCCTCAACTATCACCATTTGTCTTTCCCGTGCATGACTTCGAACTTTTTCCTTCGTCGGCCGGTGCCTGGGATCAACAGCCAGATGGTGCTCCATAACTTCAGCGTTGATCCCCGGCATGTCCATCGGGGCCCAAGCGAAAACATCCGCATTCTTTTGTAGAAAATTGACAAGCTGCGTCCGCACCTCTTTCTCCAAGTTGGAGCCGATCTTCACCACGTGCTCTTCATTCCCATCGTTCAAGGGAATTGAGACGAGATCTTCTATTGGCCCACCCCGCTCTTCAGTCAGGTTGTCGCGTGTCCAGTCCGTCAACCAGACAGGGGTCAGGCCGTCCACTTCTTTGTAGGGCGATGTTATAGCAATGCCTTGCTAGGGCTTGATCTCCTCTGACTTCTCCGACCCCCTGGTTGGTAGAAAATTTCAATTTCAAATGGTAGGTTGATACTACAGCTCGGAGGGCATTGAGGTCAGGTCGGCCGAGTACTGCGTTGTAGGCAGATGGCATCCTCACTACCAGAAAATCCACTAGCGCTCTAGATTGTTTTGGGTACCGACCCGCGACTACAGTCAAAGTTGTCACCCCTTCCATAGGTACGGCATCGCCAGTGAACCCTACCAACGGGGGGAGTTGACCGGCCCTAGCCGACTATCTGGAATGGACATTTTCGAGAATGTCTCGTGAAACAAAATATCGGTCGAGCTTCCACTATCAACAAGAATGCGGCGTACATCATAATCAGCAATGTTCAAAGAAACTACAACCGCATCATTATACGGGAATTGAATCTCCCGGGCATCTTCTTCTGTAAAAGTAATGGATTCTTCAGTCCTCTGCCGCTTGAGCGGTCCGGTCGATCTGCTGGCCGCTCCCCCTCGGGGCCCCCCAGAAAGGGTGTTGACGATTTTCGTCGGAGGTCGATCTTCAGGCTATTCCTTCCCCTTTGGTGGCTCTGGCCAAGGAATGGCCTTCGGTCGATCCTCCTCACCTTCGGATCGGCGTCGAACTAGCCTGTCGAGCCGACCCCGTCTGACGAGCTCCTCGAACCGCCAGTTCATTTCTCGGAGCCCTAGATCCAGGAGGCCCTGCTGACCGCGGGTCTTGAGGGCCCCCTGGAGGAACGGAGGTAGGGACCCTCCGGGGGTGGCATCGTGGTCGGATGGTAGGCTCTCCGCCTTCTGCTTCCCCTTTCTGGGGAGGACAGGGCGAATTGCCTGAGTGGCCCACCCGGTTGCCGGATTCTGAAACTTCGGTGATGCTCTTTCCAGCCGCACCAATGCCTGCGGCTGCCGTGGCTGCTGCTGCACAGCCTGTACTGCTTCGGTGAGGCCTCTGACCTACTGAACCAGCAGGTCGAACTGCTCCGTACCAATCGCCGTTGCCGGAGGAGGAGCCTGGGAAACTGGAGGCGAGGTCGAGGTCTGAGATCTGGCCGCGGAGGCCGTGGATCGCCTGGTGGATGCCTTTCGAAGAGGCATCAGGTGGAGATCTAGTAGGAGAAAGAGAAGAGGACGTCGGAGAAGATGATCGGAGACAGTCCCGTTGAGCACTCCTTTAAGAACAAGGGTACTGCAAAGACACAGAGTCACCCCTTCCTCTAGCGCCAATTCTGTTGGTGCAGAATTCCGCCAAAGCCGGAGAAGCTGGAGTCGGGATGACCGCGGCCGCCGTCGGGACCTGCAAAGGAAGTCTAAACCGGAGTTGGGGGTGCTCCGACAAGACCTTCCAACGCTCAAGTCAGTACTCTGCTTCAACAGAAATGGAGTGCTCGAGGAAAAATTTTAGCAGAGTTTTGAGATAGGAATCAGAGCTTAGAGAATAACGTATCTGGGGGGTCCCTTTTATAAACGGAGGAGCGTAACTGATTTGATAGCGACGTCCGTAACCGCCTAGTAGTGGGCTGTTTAGAGCCGCGCGGAGTTTGTTACGGAGAGTAGTGGCGTCAGAGGTCGTTCAGGGCCACGTGGAGCTTGTTACGGAGAGTGGAGTGGTGTCTGTTGTCGCGACTTGTCAGAGAGTAGTGGAGCCCGGAGAGTGGAGCGGCGTCCGTTGTCGTGACTTGTCAGAAAATAGTAGAGCCACGCGGAATCCGTTGCAGAGAGTGGAGCAGGGTAGTGGCCATTGTCATGACTTGCCAGAGAGTTCGGATCGGTCGGTCGGAGCTCGGTCGGGACATCTGATGGAGCGGAATGGCTCTCGATTGTTGGTCTGGGAGAAGCTCGGATGTCTCCGCAATTGCTGATGAGTCTACTGTTGTCGGATACCTTAGACGTTGATACTGCAGGTGGGAGTAATCTGCTGTAGAAGCTCGGACGGAGACTTTCCGTTGGCGAAGTCCGGTAGAAGTCCGATTGCTAGAGAAGTCCGTCTGGGATTCGCCTGATGTGGAAGCTCGTCTGAAGATGATCCGTTGGAGAGGTCCGATTTCGTGAAGGATCTGGTGGAGGGTCGGCCGACGATGGACTTCGGATGGTGTCGGGGAGGTTCGGCAAACATCGGAGGTGATCGGTCGTTTTAGGAATCCAGCTGTCGGAGTCTGTCCGTCGTAGAAGTTCATCCGATATCCATCCGCTATGGAAGTTCGGTCGAAGTTTGGTTCTTGTAGAAGGCTGAAAGGAGACCGCTTATTGTAGAAGTTCGGTCGAAGATCGGTTGTCGTGGGAGCTCAGAGTAGCGACCTGGCCGGTGGGTCCCGTCTCATTGTAGAAGCTCGTGTGGGATCCGGCTACGAAGAAGCTCGGCCGAAGTCTACCTGTAATAGAAGTTCGGAAGAAATATGTTCACAATAGAGGCTCGAATGAAATTTGCTTACAGTAGAGATCCGGAGTAGACCGTCCGTTGTAGGAGTTCGGAGTAGACCGCTTGTAACAGGAGTTCGGAGAAGATCGCTCGTAGTAAAAGTCCGGAGTAGACTACTCGTAGTAGAAGCTCGGAGTAGACTACTCGTAGTAGAAGTTCGGAGTAGACTACTCGTAGGAGCTCGGTCGGAATCCTGAAGGTGGTTGACCGCCGTAGAAACTTGGATGGAATCTGATTACTGTAGAGATCTCGTTGTCGAAGAAGCTCGGATATTGATGAAGTCCGGAAGGAGTTCGGAGAATAGTTGATCGCTGCAGAAGGTCGGCTGATAGTGAGACCTAGAGAGCCTTTGGAGCGGCCCGGTAGATGGGTGGAGAAGCTCATTGTCGGAGAAATCCGGAAGTTCGGACGGTTTAGGGGGTTCGGAGAGACGCCACACAAGGTCGGAAGCCGGAAAAGTCCTGGAAGGGTCGGTCTTTTATAAACTTCGGCCGGGATATTTTATACCCAACATTTAATATATAAGATATTAAAATAATAAGGAGAGATATTTATTTCACTTATGCCAAACTATTTTATTATTGAGCATGAATGCGGTGTTATGGTTGAATATATTCTGCTGCTTCAGCTTCAATGGTAAAAATGATCAACAGGAACTTTATTAGGATCTTCTTTATGCATGGTTTTCCTGCAAGCTATGGATGTCTCTTTTCCATCTATCCAGTTGGGTAGAAAATGGAGCTTTTCACTTTCCTCTTGACAAAGCTGCAATATTTAAAATAGGCTTGGCTAATTGTTCAGTATTCTGCACATTGAATACTCTCCTTTTAGGATCTGATTGTTTCAGAATCTGTTTGTGCATTAGATGACATTCTTCTTTACTGCTACAGATGTTGAGCCATCGCCTTTTTCCTGAAGCAAGGTATTCAATTTGGGTGGACTCAAAGTCTCAATTTCGAAGAGATCCATTAGGTGTACTGGAAGCACTACTTTGGCGTACAAATTCCATCCTTGCCATATCTGAACATGGAGCACGCAGTAGCCTGTATGATGAGGGAAAGGCCATTGTTAAAAAACACAAAGCAACCCCAGAGGAAGTGGAAGTGCAGTTAAATCAGTACCGGCGAGATGGTATTCCTGATGAGAAAAGGTTCAATGGGAAGAAAGGTTTGCTTCTAATCATACCTTACTAGTTTATATGCTGAAATTCTGATCATTATGTTTCCAAGGCTTGGATAGCATCATAAGCAGGGTAGGTCATGCGGGCCAAGGTCTTGTTGTTAGCTGCTGTAGGGTTTTATGCTTGCCCAGAGCATCTTTGAACTAGACTTGGGTTATCCTTGCAGTGGCAGCCTCCATTGCCCTGCCAACTTGGACTATGCTTTTCAGTTGTGGGTGAGTGAATACTCAGCCAGGTTGAGTACAACTCAGCTTCATAGCATTTTGGGTTCGATCTTTTCTCAGCAGAGTGAACCTTATTCAAAAGCGAACATATCTCTAAGACCATTTATCTCTATGCAAAGTTCATGTTATATTTGTTTTCCGAAAAACAAAACTGATAGTAATGTTTTGCCCTGTTCAGCTCTAGCCGAAGCTTCTGTGATTGTAAGGGAGCACACACCGATGACGAATCTCTTCATGTGTCTTTGGTTCAATGAGGTGGTCCGGTTTACATCACGCGATCAGCTTAGTTTTCCCTATGTTCTCAGACGATTAAAGATGCCAGGCCTTAATATGTTTCCTGTATGTACCCGCAAAGATCTGGTGAACAGTATGGGCCACAAGCGTAAGGTGACGCCCCTTGTAAGGACTAACTAGTGGAGGATTTGAGACTGATCTGCGATGCATGTAGCTCATTTATTTGCAGGTAGCTGCATCAATTAATAATGTAACATATTTTCTGTTTCTCTTCTACTTCCTCCCATTGGTGAGGTTATTTTACGTAGCTCTTTCTTTTGTTTAGAATGACCACCGTCCAGCACAAGAGTCAAGAGGTCTTGCCGTTCTTACCCAACTCACCAACACGGAGTGGTTTTTAAAGCTCCTTTCCATGTAAAAGAATGTCACCTTACACTTGTATTATTACAAATTGTCCTTGCTGGTTAAATCGCTCGTCACTTGCCCAAGAAATTTTTGTCTTTCAATTTCTAAAGTCTGAGATTATGAGTACTGCACAATGTACGGTACCTATTTTGAATTATTTGACTTGAAATGGTCGTTTAGTGCTTGATGCTGATCGTTTCTTTTTGTTTTTGATGGCTTAATCAACTGACGGAGCTTTGGAACATTAATTTCATTGAGGTTTACCGTTTTAGGATTAGAATCTATATCGATCATTTTATTACAGCATCGGCATACGGTATAGTACTGAGATGGTGAGACGTATCAAATATCGATGTGGTATGAGATTGCATCTGTTCGGTACTGATATCATATGAGATTGTCTTGTATGATATTGTATTGATCGGTGCATCAAATCTTGATTTTCACTTCTGGATCTTTAAAATCTAATTTGAGATATGGTAAGACAAATCTACATGAATCTTCTAAGGAATGGTGTGTTTTATGATTCATTAGATCCCAGGCAATATTGGCAATGTGGATGCTGTCAGTCATTGTCATTCCATGTTGCGTTGGGAAGTGAGATTCTTATCCATAGGAACTGTGCGAAACACTATAGCAAGGAATCATGTGGGCTGTGCTGCTACAATGTTATGTCGTGCCTCATTACAGTTGAGGTGGGTAGCTCGGTACCACATGTACAGAGTGGATAATTCATCTTTAAAACCAAACCACACCGGTTGGTTAAACCAGTTTTGTTGGAACATGAGCTGGTTTAGTATCTAAAAAACTGCATCAATTGTGTGAGAAATTATATCCTATATTATGTGGTGGTGCACCACGTCAATCACTTTTATCCCATTCCTATGGGCTAATCATCAAGATAAATGCAAGATGAATGGAGCTTATAGTAGGTGCAACATGAGGTGAACGCGTTGGAGGGTATAATTTCTCAAATTGTGTAAATCTGAAAGCTAGGGTGAAGTACACTTTTCAGTGGATGTGGGTAGCCACTGCTGTGTTTTATCCTTAGGAAACCAACAAAACTCCAATGAGATGCCACTCATGTGCATCCAAGCATCTTTGTAACCATTCATCTCAGAGTTTACTTCATGCTCTTCGCTTTGTCCTTGATATGAGCTGTATTTGTAAATGATCATGACATGTGCGCCGGTCTCATCATTGCCATGTAATCATGAACCAACCATACCATGTGAGTCGATTTCCAGCAGCTAGATCTTTCATTTTTATCATTAGCAGACTTTTATTCTGGTCTTAACTGCAATTGTAAGTCTCATCTTATTGTAATACAAAATATTTGGTTGTCGCTCGCGTGGCTTTGCTCCACCTTTATCCGTCCCTTTCCTCAAATACACTCTTTTTTTCTAATTGGTACAATCCTCTTCTCGGTCCTGGCTCCTTTCCTTTAACCAATAGAACCACCGGGAGTGACTGCAATTATCACTCCACAGATATTTACAAAAAACTAATTGTGATCTTAGTCATTGTTTTGCATTAATGCGCCAAACTTTGATACTATTTCAAGAATTCAGTTTGCAGGGATACACAACTCTATATATCGCACTAGAAATATCTTCTGCATCTTGATTATTTAGAAAAATTAAATAGTAACATAATCATTCAGAGTTGATATCAAGTTCATTACTAAAGAGCAGCACTATAGCATTTTCTTTCTAGTTAATTATGCTCCATAAAAATCTTTATGACCATTACTTAACAACTTTGCACTATAGCATTGCGTTGTTGCTTCATAGGGTGAAGAGGATCCAAGAAAGTGGTAGATAGACTTGTGCTGAGGACTGGTATTGGACTCTCTTTTGCCATCACCTTGGCAGCGTACCCCACCATTTGACTCCTTGTCTAATTTCTTTTGAAAAGTTCTCTTATCGTTTCCGTTGAACAAAGTCCAACGCGTGGCCATGTATTCTATCCGTAAAATATTTCAACTTTGGTTCAAAAGTGGAGGAAAATACACGCTTTTGCCGTCTGCTTTGGCCTCGAAGATCCGAAAGCTCTCTCTTTCACTTCCCTTCGCTTCTCTTCACTGCTCGTCAATCAAGCACACATTCCCCTGAGAGCTTCGTGACACACCGGGAGAAGAGATCTTTGAGCTCTTCTTGCTTCACAGTCTTTCTTTTCTTCTTTATCTCCCTTTAGTTTTGTTGGTACTTGTGATGGATGACCTTTTAAACTTTAGTATTTCGCATGAATTATTTTTTATGCTTTTTCTCTTATGTAGACACGTTCCTGGAAAACGAAAAGAAACTTCTCTAAAGAGATTCTAATTTTCTATCCTTGAATTGTTGGAGTAACTCTCCAGTTTTGATCGATCTAAATTGCCATGATTTCCATTGTGGGGGACTTAATCTTGGAATCGTGACAGAAGAATTTAAGAGGTGAGCATGAAACTTTTTTTCTCCTTCTAACATTAAAATTTGTATGTTGATGTCAGTAAGAAGGTCAGTAATAAAAAGACTAGGCTTGTATCAGTTAAATTTTGGGGAAAGTACACTTGAGATTCGGTTGCCTTTGACCTTGGAGTAAAGAACAACAGAACTACAAAATTCTAGGCAGATCTTAGATAAGATTTATCTTAGTGCATGACTACATTGCATATGAGCATCTTTCTGGATCTCAATATAAAACGCTTAGCTGCGAAAAGAGTTCTTTATCCATGGGATAACTGAATTAAAAGTTTCTCACCATCAGCTTCATTATTACATGAAACTAAGAGTATGTCTGTCAGTCTTTTGTATTCTGATCATCCTCTATCCTGTTGTTGTTGCGTTGCAATAAAATAATTTATTGCAAAGACAATTAAGTTCTATGACTTGGGCACCCGGCTTCAAAATCTAGATGCAGAAGATTAAATATGTTTGTCGGTCTTAAATTTGTAATATGTAATGGAAATCTGAAGTACCATAAGTTGTCCAAACTGTAGCATTGTTGAAATAGGGACTTCTCATCTAGCTCTTGTATGCACAGTTTGTAGACTGAAAATATTTTGCAACATCATGAAAAGAAAAAAAAAAAATTCAGGAAACTTCATTGACAAAATAAACTAGCAGTAGCTTTGGCATTAGTAGAATAGCATATGAAAACTAAAGGTGAGTTTATAATATACATGTCTATATGTCTGTAATGCTTGACAGTGTCAACGTATCTTTCGATCAAGGAAGTAATTAGTTAAAGAATTAATGCTTAATATGATGTCCTGAAGAAGGAACGAAATTACCTTCTCAAGGACTAATGGTAGGACTACATTGGGATATGAAAATTTACTCAGGGAAATGTGCTTGTAAAGGTGATTGAAGGCATTGATGTCATCTACTTTCGGCTAAATGAGGTTACTTTACATTGAACCATACTTCTTGACATGCTGGTAACTATTTTGCAAAATGAGGATATGGTTTGTTTTCCAGACCTAATGCAGCTGTCCCAAAATTTGCAATCTGATAACATGACAAGAAATTTGCTTAGGATTTGATTTAGAATGTCAAAAAATGTATCAAAAGAAATTGATACAAGAAAACTATGGTTCAAGGTCTCATAGTAACACTAACGTGGTGACTGATGGAAGCAAAGAAGATAGTTAAACATTTTGTTCAATAACATCTTGTTCAATAGAGGATGACAGGACCCGGTCCTACTAGTGGTAGCAGCAGTCACGATCCATATAAAATAAATGGTGGGATTCTCAGCCCTCCCTTCTCCCTCTCAAAAAAAGGGAAAAAATCCATACAAAATAGGCAGTAAAGAAACCCATTTTTCCAGCTAGATCATGTCAGTTCCCATTCTATTCTAAGAGTATACCCAGGCTTGCATAGGATCTCAACGTGCAAAGCTACAAAGTCATGTGGTGACAGGAAGACTTTGGCTATTTTCTTCTGCGTAATCCAATGGGACTTTAAAAAGCTGTACTTTTTTTCCCATCACTTGAGGGAAAAGGGACTGTGTTGCTGACCTCTTTGCTCACATTGTCTCTTGCCTTGGTATTGCAAAAGGCCAAGCCTGCCTACATCATTTAAAAAATTGATTCTTTGACAAACAATAAGCTCTCTCGAACAGAAGACAACTTAGGTATCTTAAGCTTTTTTAGGAGTTTGTTAGCCCAAAGCAAGAGGAAAAACCCAATAGAGCTAGTTCCCTTTAAAGTACCCAATGCCACCTTTATCCCTCACTTTCATCCCTTTTGAGGGTTGTTTATCTTTACTTTTTCTCCTTTAAAAAGTTTTTAACGTTCTCCGGCTAAAACCCCCTTGTCTTTAATGCTGAGCAATCTAGTTTAGGGGTCTAGACTATAAAACATGTATAGATAAAGTAATCAGCATTCCTGGCCCTCATCCATTTATATTGTCACATTTTAGATTTTAATGAATGTTGTGTCACTGAAAAACTGGGAGTGTAGTGGCATTTCGGTCAAAACTTGGTTTTAAATTTTCATTACATAAATGCTCAAATATTTGAATTTAGAACCAACATTTTTATTACTTATTAGTAACTGAAATTTTGCTGATAGATTTTAACTTGACCAGACAAACATCAGTTCCCACAGGTAGCCAAACTTGGTTTATGTTGTCAAACTTCTAATAAGCTTGTGTCAGTAAAGAAGTGCAAAAGAGTGTTTCCATGATATTTGTTGCTACTATTGTACTAGTGGCTCTCCATATAAAGCCTACCTTTATTAATCTATTTTTCCAAAAGGAAATTAAAAGTTAAGGCATTTTAGAGTGTGTCATGGTCAAATATCTCCTTTCAGGAGTGTTTATGCGCCTCTAAGCGTGGCAGTTCAGCTCTTTCCTGTGCTGGGCTTAGACCTTTCTATATCATTGTTTGATTGGTGGGAATGCTTTCGGTGGTGGCTTTGCACGCTGCAAAGAATGTTGGATTTTGATGGGAAGTAGGGATATCCAAAGACCAGTTTGGCCCCTGGATCACTGGCTTCGGTTCTCCTGGCTGCTAAAGTGCTAACCAACCCGTTTTGGCAAGTAACTTACATTTCTCTCTCAGTCAAGGATGTCAGTAACTTAGATGTCTTCATTCTGCTTCCATGCTGTTCCTTATTTACTTTTGATAAAGCATTCCTGTGTCGTGGCTAAATGCCAGAAGAGTGTCCTCTCTTGTACCCCACTCACAGAAGGTTTGGTGATATTTTCAGCTGTTTCTCACAATCTAAGCTATTGAGGAAAGCTATGACATCCAAATACAAGAGGTGAAATGCTACAAGCCTTTTTCTGGAGGAAATGAATTCCAGCAAGATGTCTTCAAGGCATAAGCGCTCCAAGAGGTAGCTGATCTATAAAAATCTGTTTCTACTATTATTTTTCTCTCTTTTTGTTGTCAGTGGTTCTTCAAGGAATCCAAAGGCTTTTGGGAAAGTGGAAGGTTGGTTATTTTAGCTAGAAAATGGTGGAAGTGGTCAGGAGTTTTACCCCGAAAATATATGGTGTTTGTAGATGTGCATCTGGTTTTTTTGACAGATTCTGCATTGATTCTAGATGCACCCTTGCTAATAATTGTTATTTTGTAATGGCAGTGATTCTGAAAGGAGAATTAGGGAAGGTAAATTGGATTCTTCATCGAAAGCCATTCATCACATTAAGCTGGTAAAACTCTTGTCATCATTCCCTCCATTAAGCTGGTAACATTTCGTATATCATGAATGCTGGGATTTTTAGCTTGCATATGCTGAGGAACCTAAAACTTATTTTCAATTACTCCATTTGTAAAGGTGTTAAGCTTTGGGGATTTTAGACTTCTACCTGAAACTTTACCTTATTTTCTTCCATGCTTGTCGCTTTTGGTTTTGAAGGAACTTTTTAAGTCACATGTTAACTGGAAAAGATGGTGTTCTGAAGACGGTGCCATGGCGGCAATAAGGCTTTATTTAATCGGATTAGGAGTGAATTTTCTTCTCTATGATCAGCTTAGGTTTTTTCAATAGAATAAATGATAGATATTTATTTATTTGATTTGAGTTTTAGGAAAAGGGAAATGCCATGGGAGATTTTGACGTGAAGAAGAAACCACTGCCTGATGCTGAGATCCAGGATTCTTTGAAACAAGAGGTATGCAATGGAACCTATAGCTCTCTGAAATAAGAATACTGGGATTTTTTTTCCTTACTAAGCTGTTTAACATCTTCATCTGACTGTCAATATTTGATTTTCTGTTAAGTCCTCTCAAATATCAACTCTCATTTGGACTGCCCAATGTGGCCTAGTATTCTTCAGCTCCATTGGCTTATTGCCAACTCAGTCATTAATCATTTACTTTTCAATTATGACTGTAGAAAGGCTGTGATCATATGAACATCAAGCACTGGATGTTCAAAAGACAAAATCATTGGTCAAGTTTATCATTTTTTGAACACTGAATGTTTCTTGACCATGGATGGCTTTAAATTTTGGTTTTCTTTTCTATTTCTTAATGAGTTTGATACTATTTTATTTAACTAATAGGAAAGTATTGTAAAGCCTAGATTTAAACAATGTGTCATACATATATGGACATTAGGCTTTGTTCTTTTTTCCAAGAGTTTTCTGATTCTGATTAGACCTTGCAACATTTCAAATGAAATATCAAGAAGCGATTGGATCCTTCTCCTCCTCAGGAACCACACCCTGTATTTCAAATGCAAATTTCTCTAGCAACATGTGAAGAAAGATTTACTCAAATCACCTTTATTGTACAGTGGTCATGTCCTTGTTTTGGGTGGAAACCATGTGATGCTCTTGTTGCTTCGGAGCTCTTCTTCTTGGCAGCAGATAATGTTCTTTAAATTAAACTGTTGCCAGGCCATATGAGAAGCTGTAGCTTCTCATTTGGTTTGATGAAAACAGTGGGAATTGTTGACAGAGCTCCACACATTTTGAGCACTGGACACGAAATTTCTTCTGATAATGAAATTGCTTAATGATCATGGTAGGTTTTATGAAGTCAATTCATGTTATCTCTGCATACTAATTGTTATGCCATATTCTGTCGGTGCTCCGCAGATTCTGCAACTTGAGAAACGACTACAGGATCAGTTAATGGTGCGTGGTTCTCTAGAAAAAGCATTGGGATTTAAGTCTTCTGCTCTTAATTCTTCAAATGATACGTTGATGCCAAAGGTAGCTCTTTGCTGTTTTCTATCTTAAATGTTCACTTTCCTTTATAACCACCCAGTTGCAGGAGTCAGTCTGATGAGGTTTTTGCTGTCACATAGACATCTTGAGTTTTGGGTGAGCGGGGTCTTAGATGCTGTCATAAATATTGTTTTCTTTTTGTTGTTTTCATAAGAATATGTCCTATTGCTTATGTTGACCCACTTGACTCTCTAGATTATTTGATGGAATAAAACAACTTTTGTGAGATAATTTCTACGTTTTTTTTTTTGCTTGTTCATTTGTGGCATAACACCAAGATTGGCTTTTGCTCAAGCCTTCGACTTAAAAACTTATATTATCAATTCTGTTGCTGAATTTGGATTCATTTATGAACTTGTATTGTGTGCATCTTGGCTTAATATCTTTTTGTAATTATTGTATCTTGTTCTTGGCAAGTTAAATGATACCACCTTTATTTGCTCTCAGCCTGCTAAGGAACTGATAAGGGAGATTGCCGTTTTAGAGTTAGAAGTTACGTACTTGGAGCAGTATCTGCTATCACTCTATCGAAAAGCTTTTGACCAACAAATATCCACAATATCTCCCTCCTCTGTTGGAGAGAGATCAAAAAAGCTATCAAGCACCCAACCAGCGCTAGTTCAAGAATCTGCAAAGCTAGGCATCTCATATAACAGACAAAATCCAGCAGTTCAATCTGATCGGATACAGCTCCCTCGAGAATGGGTTATCAATGCAGAGAGTGAAGCTTATGAAGTCAAGAGCCAGGAAAAGCTAGCTGGTCCTGGTGTTCACTGGAGCCATTCGTCGCTTTCGCAACGTGCAGTTTGTTCAGCTAGAATATCACCTTCAGAAGAAAGTCTAGCTAGAGCTCTTTATTCATGCCACTCTCAACCTTTGTCTTTTCTCAAGGTAACTAGACGTTTGCTTATCACTGGATGGTCTATCACTTTTGTTACTACCAACTGTAAGACTACCTGAAATTTCTTCTTGTTTGGGATTTTGATTGTTACTGCACAGGAAAAACGGAATGCTGCTTCAGGTGTGACCCGCTTAGCAGAATATCTTGGTACTCACTTAGCTGATCATGTTCCCGAGACTCCTAATAAACTTTCTGAGAATATGGTGAGATGCATGGGTGCTATATATTGCAAACTCGCTGACCCTCCTTTAGTTCATCATGGATACCCATCTTCTCCAACTTCATCCTTTTCATCGATGAGTGCGCTATCCCCTCATTATTTGGAAGATATGTGGACTCCTGTCTATCAAAGAGAATGTACTCTGGATGCTCGGTTAATAAATCCTTTCCGAGTTGAAGGATTAAAAGAGTTTAGTGGACCGTACAATGCGATGGCAGAGGTGTCTTTGATTTGTAGGGATCGTCGGAGGTTGAAAGATATTGAAAACATGCTACAAAATTATAAGTGAGTATCCTGATTATGATATTATCAGTTTGTGTCATGTGTATGAAATTATTAGCTGTTGTATAAAATACTATTTTGGCTGATCTATTTATTATGTTTAATCCTGTTTTATTTCATTTTTCTGCTTAGATTTGTTTTCGCCTGCTCATCTCTACCAAAGCATTTAAAAAAATAGAGATATTCAAATTGATGACATAACTAGTCTCTTCGAGAAACCACATTTTTACCACTGTTCTATACCTTTGGTGATTAACCATAACCCTTAAGAAGGCAATCCATTAACTGTGTGCTATTCTAACCATATGTTTTCATTTGTTCAGGTATATAATTCTCCGGTTGGAAACAGTTGATCCAAGAAAGATGAAGAATGAAGAAAAGCTTGCCTTTTGGATCAACATACACAATGCTTTAATGATGCATGTAATGATTTACCTATTGTTGTAAAACCTCCATCATGTTGTTTCTATCTTTGATGTATAATCTTTCTTGCCCTCTATGAGTGGTACTAATTTGTGCTCCCTCTGCAGGCACATTTGGAATATGGCATTCCACAAAACAATGCAAAAAAGGCATCACTTCTCATCAAGGTAAATGCAAAGGCAATTGGCAAAGATTTTAACCTCCCAAAACAGAAGTGTGTTTAGCTGAGTGATTAGAGAGTGACAAATATCCTCATTATGATCACTTCACCACAGGCTACATGCATAGTAGGTGGTCGCTCTGTAAGTGCAGCAACAATACAGGGTTCAATTCTAGGATGCCAAATAAATTGTCCTGGACAGGTGTGTCCCATATCCTTCTCGATATATGTATATGTTTCTTTGAAATTTTGCAACTTTAACATAAACGATGCTCACATTCATGCTTTCTGAAATGCCTCTCTTCAGTAGTGGTAATTGTTTCAGTTCCAAGTTATGCATCTATCATGCCAAAGAAGTTTCATACTGACATAATTCTTATTGTAACTAAAAAGAGTAACTGAAATTCTTAACCATTTTTGGAGAAAGTTTAACATCAACAAACTAGTTAGGTTTTCTAGTTTCTAAGAGATATAAATGATTATCTAGCAGTACTTCCAGAGCAGAAGACAACTATTTGTTTACTGTCTGCTGGAAAATTAGCTATGGCAAAGTTAAAAGACCTCTCACTTGCCACACTACTAATTGAACTGCTAACATCAAGAAACAATTCAAAATGAGGCTAATTTTTTTTTTTTTTTTATTATTTTTTTATTTGTAGTGGCTTCGGACATTTTTCTATCCAAGGATGAAGTATAAAGCTGGTGATGGGTGGCAAGCCTATGCAATTAAGCAACCAGAACCGCTCCTACGCTTTGCACTTTGTTCAGGAAGCCTTTCTGATCCTGCAGTAAGATTTTACATTTAGTCCTGCTATGTTTTAAATTTAGACTGTATGAGCGCAAATAAGAAAGAAGGATTGATCTGCATCATCCTACATTCTTTTAATAGCCTGAGATAAAGTAGTCTTAATGTGGATTGCAGTTCCTCAGGTTATCTCCTACAATATTGTTTAAACATTACCATATATTGTTAAAATCTTGATTAATGAGAAAACTTAATGTTCTGCTTCTATTTAGAATTCAGACCACCTGATATCCATTTTAGAATTATTTATGACTAATATTCAATTAGTACTGAAAAAATTTACTAACTCGGTAAAACTAGTGCTAGTGTTAGTCTCTTCTGATGAAACTGGAGTTGCATTTTGATCTTCAGGTTCGAATATATACTTCCAAGAGATTGTCTCAACAAATGGAAGCTGCAAAAGAAGAATTTATTCGTGCATCGGTCGCTATTTGCAAGGAGCAGAAGATCCTTCTGCCAAAGATGATTGATGCATATGCTAAAGACACAAAATTAAGTTCACAGAGTTTGGTGGATGTGATTCAACGCCATCTTCCTGAGAGTCTTAGGATGGCCATGCAGCGATGCCAACAAGGAAGAGCAAACAAGTTCATCGAATGGATACCTTACAACCACACTTTTCGGTATCTTCTATCAAGAGAATTAGTTTTTCCTCAGATTAACTGACAAAATGCATCACTAAGATAGGAAAAAAGGCTTGGGAATTTGTGTGTGTGTATGTGTGTTAGAATGAGATGAGTTGAGTGTTTACTTTTATTCTTTCTTTTTAATTTATTTTTTTGTACAAGAAGAGTTGATACAAGTGTACATAAAGGCTACATACTGTATTATTGTATATAAATCAATTTTTAAATCAATTAATTTTGACACAAACTTTGATCCCAAAGGTAGAATATCATTGGTTTTCCTGCACTAAAGTGGTAGATGCATCTAGATTACTTTAGCTAATGGAGTCATTTATATTTGTTTTTTTTGTCTGCAATTTCAACTGCTGCAATAGGAATTGCAGCTGCAATTGGAAGTATGGAAACTCCACTCTAACCTGTCAAGGCCTGATGAGGATTGCCGGCATCTGTAGACATTACTGTCTTGGTAGCTGTTATTCATTGGGACAAACAAAATAACAATGGTGCCAAATTAAATATCAGGAGATGATGGAATGTGCTATAAAGACAACATAGAGAGCATATTGGGAGCAAATACATGAAGATTTAATATAAATTTAAAGAGTATCAAGAAAATGCTATCCCAAACCGGTGCATATACATGATTTACTCATGCACTTGATCCTGTGCCAAGGACCATCAGTCTGTACATGCATTCAGTGGTACACTAATTGACTTGCTTGGCAATTGTAAGATACAATTGTCCAAGAGATCCTTGTTCCCGACCCTAACTATAGCTTTGGATTGCCTTAGCTTTGCATGAACCAAAGCACAATTAGTGATAATATGCTGAAGGAAAATTCCTTGGGACTCCCGCTATATGCACATGAAAAAATCTTTGCACCTGGTAATGCTTAGTATTCAAATATTCAACTGCATCATTCTTATGTGCGCTGTTCCCCTCACCGCCTGGCAGAACTTTTTTGTGTACATGGAATGAGAGCCCTCTAGCATTATGGGATCTTAATTGTAACACAAGATTTAAATAACAACTACCATAATATTATAGAGGGAGATATTATAATTTTATGGACCCTCAGTTATTATATGTGTGTGTGTGTGCGTGTGTATTTATATATATAATAACCCAAAGGAAAAAGAAAAATGATGAGTTTTTATTCAGTGTACATTAATTTGGAAAAATAATATCATCATTCCTCTATTATATTCTATTATAATACAATTGTTGTTATTTTAGTATTAAAAAGTTTCATACCACACACTGTAGTTATAAAAAAGTTCGATATGTCATTATGAAATTTGTTTATTGGCTATTATACATAGACGAGACAAGACTATATAATTATTGATTAATTATAAAGTCAGAGATTATTTGATCGGCCAATGTCGTCCGGGGCGAGCCGGTCCTCGCTCACCAGTCACCATTCATCGCGGCCGAGGACTCGGAGCCTCTCCTTTCTCGAAGTCCAAACAAACTACTACCTCTCGGGCGAGAAATATATGAAAGTCGTGAAGCCGCTCTTTGTCCGGTTCTCGCAGCTTCCTGTCCACTGTAGAGAGAGAGTGGGGGAAAGGATTCGAGGGCTATGGAGGGAGAGGAGATAGGGCTGGTGCTGGCCCGAGCATCGGATCTCCGCGCCAAGATCAGCAACTGCATCGATCGGAGCGGCGGGGATCGAGACCGGGAAGCCGATCCTGGTGGCGGTGGAACGGCGGCGGCGGGGGCGGCGGTGGAGGAGGAGGTGGGGGAGGAAGAAGAGGAGGAGGAAGAGAGCCTTCTTAGCATTCGTGATGCACTCGAGTCACTGGAGCGGCATCTCGGTGCCCTGCAGGTATTCATCTCTTTCTCCGCTGTTATTGTTCTTTCGATGTCTGATGTTTTTAGAAGGTTCTGCGTGTAGGATTTCTTTATGTTTTGATTCAAAAAGTAAAAATAAAAAATAAAACATATATTTTAAGTGCAGCAGGTCTGCGGAGACGTCCTAAAGATGACATTTTTTTGGATCTTTTGAATGATTAGACGTGATAGGATTTTGTTACAGATTATACAAGGGGAGTACGTTAAATTGAAGGTGTCAATCGAGGCCTCAGGGGGGAGATCTAGGTTGGGTATGAGCGAGAGAGGGATTCTATTGGATTTATATCTGAGAATAGAGAAGAAATGCAAAAGTAGGTGTCAAGGTTTTTTCTGAGTCGGTTTAGTGAAGATCATAAGGCATTAGTAGAGGTGCAGAGTACTTTAAGAATGGTGGTTGCTAGAAATAGCAAACAACCCAACTCCTGCCACGAGGTTTGACGCAATCAAGACTATAAAATCACATATTCATGGCGAAGCATTGGATAAGCAAGCTATTCCAACAAACTTCTAAATTGAGCCTTTATTTCTTGATTTTGTGTCATGATGAGTCTTTTAGTTAAGTCTGCTGGTTCTGGGAGAAGAAGTCTGCTATTCATTCACTTGACATCCAACAAGAAACATATATCTTAGGCATGCTTTTGTTTTTCCCTCCTAATCATTTTGGTAGATATATAATTTGACACATTCTTTTCTTCCTCTTTTAAAAATAATATATAAATTGTGCACAGTCTTTCACCATAGGAAAGTTTGATTCCTTGGTAACACTGATTTCTTCACTAACCCTTCATTATGTATTAAATATTCACCATTAAGTGAATCTTCAGCATTATTATCCTCAAAGTTCAACCTTTTCAAGCTTGTCTCATCATTTTAGATGGATTCTTTACACTAAATTGGACATTTCTTTCAAATGCAATCATTTTGTACTGCACATAAAATTGGGCTATTTAGTAGCCACAGACCTTTGTGTTCTTATTTTGGCTTTAGAATTGTAGATATTAAGGTGAATCAAGGTTTAAAAGGTCCAGTCGATCTTGGTCTGCTTTGGAGGTGCTAGATTAAACCAAGGAGAAATCAAGTCCTGGTAAAAAATCAGGTTATCTGGTTGTCATTTGTTTGTACCCGCCGATATCAATTGGATCGATGATTGGGACTAGTGGTGCCAATGAGGATGAATCAAGAAAAAGAGGGGTGTGTGTATGCATATTTGTGTATAAATGTACATATGTGTGTGCATGTATATATGTGTCTATGTGTCGATATATATCTATGTATATGTGTGTGTATGTATGTACGTATGTGTATAGTCAGCCCACCGAGAGACTAGACCCATTGTGGGCCTTAGTCTCCAGACTAAAGGCCCAAGAAGAGGCCTTGTGCTAGTACATCATCTAAGTACAACTCACTCCTAACAAGGAAGGGGAGAAAAGAGAAAGAAGGGGAGAGATGGCCTAGATTATGGACACCATAAACTCATACCAAATTGGTGCCAGTACTGGCACCATAGATCCAATCATTGGCTCAAAAAACCTATCCTAATCATCAACTATGACAAATAATCGCTATAGACCCTCTATATAACTATCAGAAATGACAAATGCTAGAAGAGAGAAAATGAGAAATATAAAAGGCTTCCCAATGAATTACTAGCATACCAACTGCCCACAATTTTCAGGATGATACCATTCTAGCAGCATTGCGACCCAATCCCCAATTGATACCCGGTCTAGAACCACACTTCAAACCTTGATATATAATATTGTTAATGTTGTTCTTGATGTTTGCACAGAGTCTCCATTTGTCATGCTTCAATTTCTTTGCATGGAATAGATGGAGTGCTTTCATAAATTGGTCAATACAAATGTATTATTAATTAATTACTTGAATGCCAAAATCACCAATATGCTCCCTCCAGTCGGCTTCTTCTTGCTTTTATATATGAATGTAATGCTCTTCTTGCTTTGCTTTTATTCATGGCCTATTTTTATAGCCCCATGATAACCTGCTTTACTAAAGTTATTAAAGCAAGTTACTTCTTGCTTTTATGTATGAGGCTCTTGTTTGTCCTTAAGTTTGTATCGGAAGATTTAACCATTTGGTGTGGTCATGATGGAGCTAAAATCAGGTTTGATACTGAAATTGTATCCATATAATCTTTTATGAATTAAGATGCTAATTTGTTAAAGCTATTGAAAGTTGGGTTAGTGTATATTATATTGGTACTTACTATCAACAAGTCAAGGAAAGAAAAACCTGTCGTGTTTGGGAAAGAAGATAGTTTGGAGTCTCTTCACTATATGGTGCTTAAGTCAAACTCAAAAGGATTGTGACTAATGATTAAAGCAGAAGCCCCTCATTACAAGAGATGAAAGCATTCTAAAACTTTAGCCTCCAACCAAGTATAAAATATCTTTCGGATTTTGGTAATCTTCATATAGTATCGATAATTGCAACAATTAAAACATCCAAAATTTCAAAAAGCTACTGCCAATAAAAAATGAGGTAACTAAATGTAGATTAATTGTTCAAAATACTCTATGAGAATGATAGTACTAGTAAAAAACCAAGAGCAAAGGGGAATTATCCATTGATTAACATTCTCGACAAGCTTTTAGTTGTGTGGATAAGTCACTGACAGTTGTAATCCACAAAATCAAGATGTGAATGACTGATAATAATAGCAAAAGCCCTTAATGGCAACTTGAAGAACCATGAACATATATGAAAAGGATGCTCTGTTTCTAAGCTTGGTGATGAGCAGCTTCTATGGTTCGTGAAAAAGCTACCATTATTTATAGAACAAGCAAAAAATAAATAAATAAATAAATAAAGAGCATAGAGAGGAGCTACATACCATGGTCCATGAATTAACTAAAACCTGAAATATATAAAAATATTCTGTGTACAATATTTTCTCTATTTTTTGAAAAATCATAAATAGATATTTTTTGGAGATGAAACTGGATGTTAGATCAATATAAATGTCAAATCAGTCTCAACTTAAAATACTAAGTATGAGAATTATAGTACTAAGATTACCTTTCAAGATTAAATAAATTAAATTAAAAAAAATAAACGTGGCAATACACCAAAAGGTGTTATGATCATCATTAGTAATATCTTGTAATCCATGACCTGGATCTTATGATCCAAATAAAAATAACAGTATATACTCAAGTTCACATCTTGGAATTAGGATCTTTTAGGATTGTAAGGATCTATGTCCCTCCCTTTATTTCTTTCCTTTTTCTTCTTCTTTCCTTCCTTCCTTTCTTTCTTTCTTTCATTTTCTTCTTCATTCCTTCTTTTATTTCTTTCCTTTTAAATATCCATAAATCTTAAAATAATCCTCAAAAACCAAAAAATTGAAATAACCAAAAAAAAAAAGCTGTATCGGTGCATTTGTGTACTGAGAGGCAGTACAATATGGTCTGGTACCATACCATACTAATCAGGTAGCAGCATGGCGCCCGATCTTGAAACTACAGCTTTACAAACTGATCCAGTCTTCTTCTTCCCAGTGCTTCTTATCTTTGCCTCATGGATATGTGAACATGTTTATTTGGTTACTCCTTTTCTTTATTGCTCCAACTTAAATCTTCTTAATAATTGTTTCTACAAGGCCAATTAGATATCATGGGTTATCAATTTTAAAGTATTTCATTATGCTTATCAATTTTTCTAACTCTCTGTCTGTAATTTTCTAAGTGCTGCACTAAAATCTGCTTCTGCTCTCACTTTCTTCAATTAGAATTTTTGATATTGTGTTTCTAACATTGTTTTAACTCTAAATTTTTCTTGCTTAGGAATGTATCCTTGTTCCAGTGTTCTTTTTTTTTTTTTTGGTAAGAAAAATGGGGTGAGGGGGGCTCACCGGCATAGCAATCCCCTCTGGGCTTGACCATGAGGCTCCCACCCCACTGAGTTAATGTTCGATGCGGGGAGCAATAAGCGCAATCCCCTCCCCACCATGCTCGAGAGGGGACTCCAAGTCAGGTGAGTACGTCACCCTCGGCCCCACCTCATCTGCCCCCACCCACACACGGCAGACCAGAAACCGCATCTGCCCCCACCCGCACAGGCATCGGGGATAAATCTTCTCATTTAATCGACTGCGCATGGCCTTGGACCTGTGACGCGCGGAGCAGATGCCAAGGCCCGTTCCGCATGGGCTACCACCGCGGTGGTGTTCCAATGTTCTTTAAACTACTAAATTCATCTCATAATTGAGGAAAAGTTTTCAGCAATTGATCAAGCTTACACCAAGTGATGCCCTTAGAAGAAAATAGTGTAACATTTTTTATCCATGTACTCGGAACTAATCTTGCTTATCAAGCCTCAATGAACTAAATGACTTAGGTTGTGCTTATCCATGAATAAACATATAGCACTCTATGACTCTTCTGTGGATATTTTGGCAATTGGAGGAACGAATTGAACTTCGTGTGACAGCCGACATCAAGTTCTAATTCCATGCTTTCCTAAAAAAACTGAATATAATATAACCTATTTAATTGCAGAAGTTGTTCATTTTGATCACACATGACATGTCATACAAATTATGTTTCTGACTTGGAACTAAGATCAAATGTATTACCTACTACTTCTATTGTGTACCGTTATATTTAATTATTCAAGAATTGCACAAGAATCTTGAAAGTGAAATGACATGTTTGACAGTTTTTTTTCCCATTAGAAAATTAACCTTTACCATGTAACAAACTGAAATGGTCCTTTGTCTAGATATATCTATTTATCCTTGTTGTCAAGTTTAACCATCCAGCCCTACCCTTCAGTTATGATGACGTACAATTATGTGAAGTCCGGACCCTTTTTGGTGGGCGAATGATCAACCGACCTATTTATGAGATAATCAATCGTATGTCTTTTTTGAAGGTGTTAAAAGTTATTTGCTATATTTGTCTCACTGATGTTACCTTCTTAATATATGTTTTGTTTGCATAAGAAGCATCACTTGAGTGAGCATTGTTGGTTGATGTATATAGCAACATTTATACTCATGTCGGTGCTTATGTTAATCTTTTATGGGGCATCCGTTAGGCTTTTAGGGATTCTCAAATAGTTTGTTAGAGCGTGGCTGCATGATCATGCCATTTGCTATTTGTAAGTACAGCATGTTTCTGAAGAGCAGACCTTGGTGTAATGATAAGGAGGTTGCTCGATTATGACCTGGGTAGCAGAAGTTCAAAACACAGAAAGAGCCTCTCCATGTATGGGTATAAGGTTGCATTCATCGGACTCTCCCCACACCCCATGGTGACAGAAGCCTTATGCTCCAGGGCGCCCATTTTTTTCTCTCAAAAAACTACTTGTTTCTCATGTTTATGTTTGGTGGATTTGCAGTACGTTGTACCTTTATGCCTAATAAAGTAGCATATAACTCATGTCCTGGTTTATTATCATGCTTATAGGTTGTTGTGTTATCCATTTCCAGTTTCCACGCTAAGGGTCGCCGGAACTTGGGAAAATTTTCTATTGTGCAATCTTCTTCTAACATGGATCTCCTCTGAAACTTTCAGATCAAATTTGTTTGGTGATGGTCTCTAATGAATTAAAATAACGTATATCTCCCTAGAAACTGGTAAAAACACTCCCTTTACATCTATTTAGAAGGTTTTTACTTCTTTCTGCTGTGCACAGGCTCTGCAACAGCAACAAAGATATGAGAGAGAAACGATTCTAGCCCAGATTGATCGCAGCCGGATGGTATTACTTAGCAAACTCAAGGAGTACAAAGGGGAGGACTTAGAAGTGATTCATGAAGCCACTGCCTTTGCTGGTGAAACTGTTGATCATGATGATGGACTCATCCTCCCTCCATACCCCAGTCACCTACCTGACTTGTTCGTTCTGGATGATCTCTGTCCTTCTTCCCACTTCCCTAATAAGTACAAGCTTTGTCAAAATGGGTTGACAGCTGATCACATCCGTGAAACCAAGAGGATCATGGTTGAATCAGAAAAGAACCAGAGCCCTCACCAGGGGAACAGAAACCCACCAAGAGGATTAAGATTTGCTTTTGGATTGGTAGCCAAGTCTGTGATAACATTTGTTAGTGTCATGTCTATCCTAAGCTTAGCCGGTTACAAGCCAATGCATATAAAAGGAGCCATTCAGTTCCAAGCCCTGCAGTTGTTCGGTAAGCCAGCAGAAGAGGAAAGACAGGATTCTATTCAGTGCCCCCCTGGGAAAATTCTGGTGATTGAAGATGGGAAGCCACGTTGTCTTGTTAAAGAGCGAATTGAAATACCATTTGAGTCAGATGTTTCAGCTCCAAAAATAAGTTATGGATTTGGATGAGAAGTTCTTAGATAAGAAGTTCAGTTTGCTTAGTTATGCTTCTTTAGTACAGCAGAACTTTTGTAAAGCAGAACTTTCACACTTTTTGCATATGAGTGCAGTTGGCCTTTATCTTGTGCAGGAATATATCTAGTTGCTATGATACCCCATGGGCCTGGGTGTGATTACGTTTTCTGGATGGTAAGTTTCCCATGAAAAGTCTAGAGAACTATGCAAACTTATACAAAATGATAGCAGGACTCGTTACGCAGAGTTGTGCCTCTGGACCAAAGTAGATGTACAGGCATTGCTTATTTCCTTGCATTTAACTTAGATCTTAAAACTGGACTCGTCTCTTGAAATGTTTATTGGTGGGAAGAACTTAACGGGGATTTTTGTATATCAAAAAATGTATGATTTTCGCATATGTATTCTATGAAAGCAAACATTTCAAAGTTGGTTGACATGGAGAATGCCAGTCATTTTGGCTGTGTCCTAGCGGGTATTGAATCCAAGATTAAAATAATCCGGCTTTCTTAATAGAATCAGGCCATGAGTTCCTTTCAGATGAAGAAAATTAAAATGCTAAGCAATGAATAATGTTATTTACATATATTATATATTATATTATATTATGTCCCAACCAATGCAGTCTGCTCTGTCTCCTTCCGCAAGTCACTTTCCCTTCCCTGATGACCAAAACTTTTCAAGTTACCAAGCAATTACCGGACTCAGCACATGTAAAATTACAAAATTTTGCTTGTTTCACTCTTTGGGAGTAAGATTAAAAGATTCAAGAAATGCAGCTTAGAAAGATTTTATAATTACAATGTATAAGTAATGGAGTTCTAATTTATTAATAAATATTTTAAATTACATAATTTTGTTTTTGACTTTGTAGTTTGTAGTTGGTATCCACATTTCATATACATGTATAGTGTTAATTATTTATAAATATTTTGTTACATCTGTATGGTCGCCATTTCTCCTAAAAGCCCGATAGCCTCTGCAGTCCAGTGACAGCGATGTTATACATCTTCTAACATGTAACACCTTTTTGTGAGATTTCCTCGCAATTCTGTAAACTTATATAATAACATGTGAATATATTTTTCTATTAGAAGATGTACTAATGCATTTTATGTTACTTATGCGCTGCTTCATAGAACGATATCATAAACAAAGTCCAGGTAGAGAAGGTTATCAATTATTTGGGGTATACCCAAGGTGGTATCATACTCCCTTGCTCAACCAAAATTTCAAGGTCACCGGTACCTGTCAGATGCTATCAACCAAGAAACAGTAGTAGCATATTTAATTAGCTTCTATCATTAGCCCAACCATTCCAATTTCAATTCCCTTGCTCCCCAAGCTCTTATCACTTCCCTAATCATCCAAAGTATCCCACATACAAATATTGAGAGTCTTCCATCAGAGGCATCACACGCGCTCATAATCTACTTGGTGAAATAAGGAGTAAGATGCTCGTGGGAGCTGTCAGACATGGTGCTAACATGAGACATCATGATTTCATGATTTGATCATCAAAACCTGGTGCCACGTTGAAGGACACGTGCACTACCTCTTGACCTCTTGGTTCTACCAGGCCTTTAAAGGCCACCCCGACCCCCACCCCCCAACAAAATAAAAACAAAAATCCTCTGAATCCCTCCAGCACCTTTTCTCGGTCTATTTAAACACTTCACTACAAGGAAGCTCAGCAAAGAGATCGAAAATGGAGGAATCACCAGCGATATCCTTCGGCGAAGAGCAAGAGTCTTTTGTGCTGAAGTCATGGACTGTGATGAAGAAGGATGCAGCAGCAATCTCTCTGAAGTTTTTCATGAGGTATCTTCCCATTTCTTCTCCCATCTTCTCATACTTATTTCTTATGATTAGACTGTTGGATTTCATTCCCTTAAGGTGGCCTGAAAAATTACGTACTTTTTGAGTTATATCTTCTCAAAATTTAAAATACCTTTAAGATCATAAAAATTTGAGGACATAATTGAATATAGGATCTTTTGCAGCGATAAAATCCAACATATGCTTTCTTTTATGATCCTTTCTTGTACTTAATTTCTATCAATAATTCTCTTGCAAGTTTATAATTTTGTTGCTGAGCATTATGTGTTCATATAGGATCTTTGAGATTGCACCTTCAGCAACGCAGTTGTTCTCTTTCCTGCGCGACTCCAACGTGTCCCTGGACAAAAACCCAAAGCTTAAAAGCCATGCCATGGCGGTCTTCGCTATGGTATCTGTTCTGAACTTTATCCTCTACCTCTTATTGCTTGTGGTGGTGAGGAATAGAGATAGTAGAGCTCTCATGGGGCTTGCATCATGATATCCGCTAAGAAAGGTAATGCTAGGGTGCGGCCTGTGATGGCTGTGAGGTCTGGGAAGTGCTGTGATTCATGGAGGTTGGTGGAATCACGAGCTACCACCCTAAGATCTTTTTTTGAGGATAAGGGAGGCTGGCAAAGCAGCCACCCGTTGCTCTCTCTGTGATTGGACCGGTGCCGCATGCTAATTTGTCACCAAGAAATAAGTAGGAAGATATTTTATTTGGAGCGATTGAACTGGGCCAGACCCAAATTGATGCCTGTTAACATTATCCGGCCCATTTTCATCCCTATTCTTCCAAGTAGTAAAAACAAGAGCGTGATAACTCAAAGAACAACCAAGCTCAATCTTACAGATGGGGGATATCCCGGCCATCATGTCTTGTTTCCGTGAGAAAACAGATTGTTGGGGGATACCCACCGACCGACCGACCGACTGGCGTCCCGATCAACTGCCCGACTGACCGACGAACGTACCGACCGATTGACGGTCGGACCGACCGACCGACCGACACCGACGGACGACTCCGACTGGCTGACCGACCGACCGACGGCCGGGGGCGCCCGACTGACAGACGCCACTACCGGCCATTCAACGGTCCATCGCCGACTGAGGATATGTCGGGCGTATCTTTCCCGACCGGCCGAACCCAGAGGTCTGACGGCCGACTCATATGAAACTCGCCGACCGACGGAGGAACCCGACGCCACTCTGCTGGCCGCCGACCTAGGGTCGGCCGACTCCTCCAACCGCCGTACAGCCGCCAGACCTTGTCAGTTCTGACAGCAACATGCGGCACGGCCGTTTTGGGGCATTGTCCTGCCAGAGGCATTGTCAACCCTGATGATTTGACAGCCCCCACGGCGATGTGACATCTTCACGGCGACCCTGACAGTCTACAGTGAGTTGACAGTTCCTCACTTGTCCGCGCCATTAATGACGGCGCCATACCATGCTCCACTATATATACCGGGGAAGGCAACAGTGCAAGGGATCGATCCGCCCGTCTCTCCCACAAACGCAGGCTCGCTCCTCTCTCTCTCTTTCTCTCTTTCTCAGAGCTCTCCGTCTACATTTCACTGTTGTCCAGTCACCTCTCTGACTTGACCGTCGAAGGGTCCCCGCCGGAGCCGCCTCCGGTCAGTGCGGACTTCCTTTTGCAGGTGCACGCTTCCCGG